>NW_009600152.1:31104-104706 GCF_000690535.1 Cariama cristata
CTACAGAAAACCAGAGATTTCCTTTTCTAGTCAGGATGGATTGGGCAGTCCAGTGTTTCAGACTTTACCAATACTGTTTAAAAGCATCTTTGAAATCCAAAATTTTGGCTTAAGTGAAGTTGCAACACTTGAAAGACCACAAGAATAACATTTCCTGAAAAAAATCTATCTTTAGCAACATCCAGATGTGATTCTTCATGTTACAAGTACTAATACAGGATGTGGAAGTGAGGGAGAAAGAAGCAGTTTGGTTTGTATTATCTATGATAGGCTTCTTTATTATGACTGTAGTATAGATATGCTTATGCAACTGTAGTTGTGTCCTGTTGTAGCTGTAAACACTCTGCTTTTGCTCGTGGACATATTGATTCACTTGGAGTCATTCCTTCTCTGTCAGAGTTGCCAACAGTGATAATTACTCTGAAAACAAACAGAACTGGGATCAAGGCTTCCACATTTGTTTTATTCTGTGATTTCTCAGACAGGCAATTAGACATGAGGAGATGGATTCCAGTCCAGCTAGTTTTGATACTAGCCCTGATTCTCCTGGGGGATGTTTGGCTACAGATACCACAATGACACTTCTAATGCTTCTGATCCTTGCTAATACACTCTCAAAGGAGCCCAGAGCTGTAGTAAGAGCAGGGAGCTGTAACCAGGCTATTGTAAGCAACATGCTTTTATAATTCCTCTTAACTTGATCAGTTTATGAGTCTTGAAACCAGTTAAGGGTTTATTTTTTTGCCTGGCACAGCTCTCATTGGAGGACTGTTCCATACTCTTGCTGTTCTAACAGTAAGAAACTTCCTTCTGATTTCCCGCCTGAAGTTATGCAGAGCAAGTTTTGGCTTTTTTAATTTTCCCCTGCTGTTAACATAATTATCATATAACTTCAGTAGTTCTTTTCTTCCCTGGTATTACATAAAACACATCAGGCAGTATGTCTATAAAGAGCACTTGGCTTTTGTCTTGCAAAGTTAAGTGAACCAATCTAGTCTGTGTTTCTCTAGACATTCTCCCCCACTCATCACTAATTCTAGCACCAATTTTGCATACAGGTTTTAATTAAAAAACAGTCAGTCTCAAAAATGGGTTTTTACCTTGGTACATTAAGGAGTTGAGTGCCATTGGTGGTCAGTTGTCCTTACGTATCTCTGCTGTTTCACAAGCTTGCTCTCCCATGCATCATATGCCAAACTCACTGATTATGCAGCTATCCAGAAACTCTTGTGCTCAGGCTCATAGGGAAACTGAGGCACATATAGAACATTATTTCAAGCTCCAGTGTATGCATAATGGTCTTTCATATCCACTGCCAAATAACACATTGAGGGGTTTTCATTCCACATAACAAGGATTTTAGTTTTGCAGAAGAAATGTTTGTTAGGATGAAAAGCAATGTGCTTGGGACCCATGTTGCTGAATTTCACTGTAAATCTATTAATTTACCTCCAGGCTGCCTGTGTGATACTTTGGTACTCCTGCTGCTTTAAGAAATTCTTCAGATTTTGTCTCACTCCATGAATCTCTTACTCTCGTTACTTATCATCTTACCATTCAGGTTCAGTGGTTAGTTTCCTTTATATTAAAAAAAAAGAGCAAAGAACGTATCTCTATTGGAGAATATTGCCAAAAATGAGTTTCAAACAATGGAATTGTTTTGCCATCCTTGGTGGATGTTCTAAATGTTCTAATGTTCTAAAACGATCATTAGTAGAAAACTTGCACTTTACAGCTTCAATGAGAAGGAGGCAAGAAAGTATCTTTTTATCCTTACACATAAGTAAAAATAGATATCTATTGTATCTGTCACAGAAAAAACTATGTTCATGACCACCATGAGAGAACATGGTTCTTACAAGATACTCTCTCTACCAACAGCTGATCCACTTCATGGAAAAATCTTAAAGGGTCTGGGACAGGGAAATTTATACTCATCTTCATATTATCTCAAGAATATTCTTGAGAATTATCTCAAGAATCTTCATATTATCTTCACTGTTATCTCAACAAGAGCCTTTATTTACATTGATTAGATTATTCGTGTGTCAAAGAATGTTCTCTGAAGCTTTACAAAATCACATTATTTTTTGTGTGTGTGGTGGCCCACAGTAGCAGGACTCATAGAGTGAACTCAGGACCTCAAAAGTGGGTTTATAAACACTATGGGGGTTAGAGATACTTTCAATATGGAGAACTAGAATTTATGAATGCAATTTTAATTAACACTTATTTTTTCCAAACCAAAGAGGTACATGACTTTTTTTAATAACAAGGCCATTCTGGCCTGTCTTGCATATGTGTATGGAGGGAGAGAGCACAGAACCTGTTTCTGCAGTGGAAAGACAAGGAGGAGTTGGTGATCAGTTAATTTATCCACCTTGCACAGTGTTTTATAGTTCTGTGGTATGTGACCAGGACACTGCTAACAGCTATCAGGGTTGTTAATTGCTGACAGAGTATATCAGGTGCTACTGGATTTTCTTTTAGACGTATCAGTAATGTTCCTATATAATGATGCGTTCTCCGTTCTGCCATTTCAGCACTGCTCTTCCTGCCATCATTCAGAGAAGTTCCCAAATTGTCACCTTAAGTTAAGCATCTGTAAATTACTGACTTTAATTTTTAGAGGTACTGAGGTGAAAACATTCTGGCATAGTTCAGAATAAAACTAAGAAAATAGATATCAGAAAATTACCACTTGTGAAGCTGTGTTGTATCTTATACTTTCACTTCTGCAGTGTGGAGAAAGAAATAATCTGTTTCAGGGATCATATGACTACATTCAATAACTTGATATGTCCTTATGTCTCTTAGCCAGTAAACATTCTCAAGCTTGATACAATTCCTACAACAGTTCCCATTAATCATTATTGAGTGTTAATCATGAAAACTGCTGTGAAGTTTTACTTTCATAGAATTATAGAATCATTATGGTTGGAAGAGACCTCAAAGATCATCAAGTCCAACCGTATACCCAATGCCACCATGCCCGCTAAACACACTAAACTGTGTCTTGAAGCGCCACATCCAAACGTTTTTTGAACACCTCCAGGGATGGTGAGTCCACCATCTCCCTGGGGAGCCTCTTCCAGTGTTTAACAACTCTAACAGTGAAGTTCTTTCTAATGTCGAGCCTGAACCTCCGCTGGCGCAACTTGAGACCGTTTCCTCTTGTCCTATCGCTAGTTACCGAGGAGAAGAGACTGACCCCCGCCTTGCTACACCCTCCTTTCAGGTAGTTGTAGAGGGCGATCAGGTCTCCCCTCAGCCTCCTCTTCTCCAGGCTAAACACCCCCAGCTCCCTCAGCCGCTCCTCATAAGACTTGTGCTCCAGACCCTTCACCACCTTTGTTGCTCTTCTCTGGACACGCTCCAGCATCTCAAGGTCTTTCTTGTAGTGAGACTTTGATGCTTTTTCCACAGGTAAAAGTGGAAAATGCAGCATTACTCATGTAACATATAGGAAGCCTGATAGGTCGAATGACTAGTAAATTGAGTGTGTGTTGGTTTCAGTTCAATTTGGATTTATTCCTGAGGGAATATCTAAGTATTCTGGAAAGTTATATACTTCATGTGTGAATAGACTGATAGCCTATATATCAGAGTATCTATTTGTACACAAATACAATAAAATTGAGCCAGTGTACTTTAGAACAAAAGAACAGGAAGAGGGACCATTTCTTAGTTTGCTTGAATTATATAGCACCCAATATGTATTGATGTCATAGTTGCCAGAACATACATATTCCTGCCTCCAAGCTTTCCACCTAAAAGAGGAATAAATTCAAGCATTCAGGGAGAAGAGAGGAATAGAGGTTTTAGGTAAGCTAGTCCTAACAATGTAATATTAACATATATTAACATATTTAAAACATCACACATGATGCATTAACTGAATAGGTACCTACTTAATCAGTAAGCAACAAGATGGCAAATACATGGAGCAGATGTTTGTAAATCATTGGAGAAATTGGAGATTTTTTCATTTTCTATGCAACATTAACCTCCTTTTCTAAAACAGAGGAGGGTGGGTAGGCCTCCATTCTGCTACACACAGTATTTTTTGGTACTTCCTGCCCAGTGGATGCCTGAGGTTGGAAAAAGCTGTTATCTTTCCTACCAATTATATCTTAATAAAATTTGTAACCTTATAAACATCATATCTAATGATAGGCTAGTCTTCAGAAATGGAAGCAGACTTTAATCTGTGAAAAATCTACGGCATTGACTGAAGCGTTCTTCTGGCACATTACAGGAAGATTGTCCTACTTCTGTGGTATGGGATGGTGTGCTGAGGGTCTAACACTGCCTTTCAAAGGGCAACATCTAGAGGAGAGCTCTGCAGTACCATCTCCAAGTGAACTGAGCTGTGTCCCCACAGCCCGTGGGATGGGGTGGGGTGAAATATGGGACTCTCCTTCTATCCAGCAGGAAGTGCTGAAGGTGACCATAAATAAAAGCATCTTTCTGGGATGCCTAGTGCCCCATGTGTGGTACAGGAGAGCCTTCGGGCCTCGCTTAGCTCCAGGCTATGAGAGAGAGGCAAGGTCCCTAAGAAAGCTGCAAGCTAATGCTAAAATAAATGAGGGGATTTAAACATCAGGGTTAAATGTTCAACTTTTAAACAGTTTGTGCGACTGGTGGTGTTTTGTGAGCTGCCAGAAACCAGTCAGAAGACCAGTCTGTTTGTAGTTGGATCTTCTGTGTTTGTACACAATCGGTAAGTACTTGGTGTGATGTTGTTTCTCTCTGGGATGCCAGAGAAGTTTGTTATCATATTTGTAATGAGAGATGCAACAAAACTAATAAATGTTTACAGACAAACTTGCACCAGTTAAAATAAACTGCCTTAGCATTACATCTTTCATTAGATCACTGCAGCTCCTCTGTATACAAGTTCCTAGTTAGGTATTTGTAGGAAACTGAAGATTCACTCTAAAATTAATTCTTTTCACTGTTCCATATAAACATGTAATTGAGAAGTAAGAGGAAACCATTATTGTGGTCATATTGTCCTGTGAGACAAGTACTATTTCATCAAAGGAAAAAATGAGAGGGTATTCCATTATTATCCCTATAAACATATTCTGAAATTATCTCAAAAGAACCTAATTGTTAAAGAATTTGATGACAATCAATTGCCTTCAGAGCAATGTGGATCATTCAGCAAATATTCATTTCGTTTAAAATTCTAAGTTGCTCTTTCTTATGCAACCCTTATTCAGGCTGTGGTCCAGACCACCCTTAAAAGCCCATTATGTTTTACTTGATTTTTTTATCACTTGTATTTTGTTGACACAGACATCAAACTTAATCTGATTTTGAATTTAATCCCATTATGTCAATATCCTTCTTTCAAATAATCACTGAGTTGACAGGCATCCATAATTTAGCCAGTATCTGAGAGAAATATTTAGGAATATGTCAATGTTACTCATTGTTCAAAGTCTCTAAAAATCCCTGAGGGCAGGGTAATCTGATTTATGTGAAGGCTGAGATGAATAGAGTTCTGAATATCACCTAAGTTAATGAAGTTTGTTCCAAGTAAATTATACAGTCATTGCATTTCAAACATTCAACAACACAATAATTTTGTTTCTATTTGGGCTATGGAGGCAGGATTACTGCTGCTTCACAACAGTTCCATACCCTGTTTCCAGTGATATCTAGGCTATTCGTATGTCTAAATCTTGGAGTTCATTTGCTGTGTAAATGCTTTAACATTCCTGGCAGTAGTAACTGAAAATAGATTACCAATAGAGTTTTAATCACTATTATAATATGTCATTTTTCTGGCTAGATTCCTTAAGCATTTCAGCCTTAGCTTTGAATGAGAAAAACATTTTTAAAAATGGGGTACAATCTACTGTGTACAACAGCAAATAAATGAATCAACAGTAAATAAAAACTTCTTAGAGCCAGGATGTCCATTAGTCTGATCTTTTATAGTAATGTACAAAGACGACTTGGGAGTCAGTGCTGAAAACTACATTGCAGACTGACCATACAAAGGCAGTTCAAAGACAGTTCTCCCTCTTACCACTCCAAGACAATTCCATTTTGGATTGTTGGTATATCCTTCTTTGGAACAACCTTAGAATCATGCTGATGCTCACAGTAGATCATAATAGGACCAAATTAAAATGCACCTAAATATATATCAGCTCACCAAAATATAAACATGTTAAGAAGTGATGCCTTAGTGCTTACATCCAGACCTACTATGCTTTCATAATTCAGAGCATTTTGTAAACCTCTAAACAGATAGACTTTCTTTACTCTGTGCTTGTTTTCACGTCCATTATTTGTGCGAAGCAGTCTTAGGTTTCAAGGTTAATAGGTGCCCGTGACAGTCTTAGACCCATTGCTTTCCCTGTTACTACCCTCTCTCAGACTTTGCCCTCCTCACTGAATGGGATTTTTATGATTCATCAAAAGACAGCGGGTGTAACAGCATGTGACTTTCCTCCCCATTTTAGTTTGCCTTACATTCTTTCTTATTTCTCTGCTACAGATGTGTATGTTTTATCTGTTCTGTGCCCATCTGCAAACCCCTTAATCTTCTAGCTTTTTGTTTGGGTCTTTTCTGCATTATACAAGCTATACTTAATCTTGCCTGCCTTTAAACAAAACAAAACCAAAATGTCTTAACTCTCTTTTGTCTCTCTGTCCAGGATGGAACTTTTTCTTCACAAGGATCATTCTAAACAAGTTTAGGCCACTGTAGGCTATTAAAAATCAAAGACTTAATGCAAGTCTCATTTTGATTTTGAGTAATTTCTGAACTTACCAGCTATCACTCATCAGGGTTTTTTTCTCATATCAGAGCCCTTCCGTGTTCAGTAGTATTCTAGGTAGTAATCCATTCAGCTGCTGCCTCTCAATTTCAATTAAAAGAGCTTTTGGCAGCTTTTGACAAAATCTCTAATATCTCCCAACAGAAGTACCAAGAAAGTGTCATTTTTGTGGTCTTTGTTATCTTGGCACATGGGCACTTAAAATATTCTATTTGTGGGATACTAATTCAGATCCCACATAACTTTCTTCCTTGTTTCTCTCTTCTTGCATATTCTGATCCCTCTTTTCTCCTTGGAGGCTACCCATGGTCTTCAATCTGGACAGGGACATTTACTTTGGTTTGATAAATCAGACTGTTTATCAAAGAGGAATTCAAAGTCTTCTACATTTATACCATAATTATAAGACCTGGGAGGACTTCTTTTTTTCCTGGTGTACACTTCATATGTGTTTCAAGAAATGTGTATCAAAACTGACATGCTGGCACGGGGGAGCCATCCTTTCCTTCTGCATCCTGTATGCCCTGCTTTTTGTGAGAAAGAGGTGTGGGGACTGGAAAGGTGTGACAGTGCATGTCAGCCTGCTGCCTGTGCAGACAAATAATGGTAAAGGTCTCTGGGATACATCACCGAGATGACGTCCCCAGTCTAGCCCATCGATTAATCTCCTTCCTAGTAGCCTTGCTTTGAAGCATGTTGTGCTGTGCGCCAACCACCCATCAGGAAAGCTGCAAAATGGCAAGATTGGTTCTTTGATGTTAGGTCAATCAAACTCCTCTGTGGACTCACCTTCCTTTGCCTTCCCTGCTTCAAAACATGCTGCCCACATATGTCATTTCTGTATGAAAGGCAGAAGAAAATGTCTGCAGTCATCCCTGAAGCTAATGAACTATGGAAAGCAACAACACAAATTTAGAACTATCCAGTCTTAACCTTTTTAATAATTTTAAAATCTAGTTTTTGAAAAATAATAGTCTCATTCTGTTTCTTTACACAAAATATAGTGCCTTCTATTTTGCTAGTAAACCTGTTGAAGATAAAAGCCTCTATGTTTTCAAATAAAAATTACATGACCCTCATGATCTTTAGCACTCACTTCCCAGTTCTACTAACAGGAATGTGGCCAGAATTTAGCTCTTGAGTTTCAATTGCATTTGTAACCCAATCATTTCTCCATCTCCAATCCAATTTTCTAGTGTTAAGAACAGCTATTATTCCTTTTTATTTTTCATCCTGATACACACCAGCAGAGAAACCAACTTTGCCACCTTTATTTGCTGGTTCAGAGCAATAATAACTAGTGAGCTTTATGATCAGGAAGTATTTTCTGACAAAATTCTGTCTCCATTAGTTCTCATTCTATTTTCAGAAAACCTCTCACTCAGTTTGAACTGGGCAAACTAATAATCACATAGCATGTCTGATAGGGAAAAACTGTCATGTGTCTATCCCAAG
Source organism: Cariama cristata (assembly GCF_000690535.1). Lineage (NCBI taxonomy): Eukaryota > Metazoa > Chordata > Aves > Cariamiformes > Cariamidae > Cariama > Cariama cristata. Next base: position 39,360 of record NW_009600152.1, read on the forward strand.
GATAGATGCTACTGAACTGTGTATTTACACATTGTTTTTACAGATGAGGGATTTTTACCTGTCCTACATAAATGTAGAGAATGAGAAGCAATGTCAAATACTTCTTTCTCTTCTATTCTGGCCATTTAAATGCAGACTAAAGAACAAGTAAATATCAAAGTACTATAACTCTGTAGGCCCAGTTGGCTAGCTGGAAGCAGCAGACAGACTGACTGATATTGACCTGATTTCTCTCTTGTCATTTGTCAGTATTTGGTTTGGAAGTGGAATAACTGTAAATTTTTATACCATAATTTTGAAGAGCTTCACCAGCCATGCTTGCCTGCCTTATGCAGGATCAGTGCTTTGGGGAAACTCAGACCAAATACACTCTTCCTTACATTGTGGACCAGAGCAAAAAATGTGGATTTATCTTCCAGCTGTATAAACTTCAACAAAAAAAAAACAACAGAGGGAGAATATAACCTAGCAATTTATACAGTTAGTTCAGTTAATGATAACATGATATGTGAGCAAACCTTGTAAGTGCTTTTTCCCTTCTCTGCCTCTGTGTGATAGCTGTCCAGCTCTGCTGTAAGTAATCGCCCTCAAACTGCCACTCGAATTGATATTACAAACTTCACCTTGTGGTCAGCCACAGCAGTGGCTGGTCACAGGATCCATTTATGTCAAGTATAGAACTGGTATGTTCAGAAATGAGATTTCAACCTGGAACTATTCCCTAGATGAGCACACCAAGTGTCAGACTCATGAGGTTGTATTAACCTTTCCACCCAAATTACCACAACAGGGAAAACTACACCTCTAATTGGAGGCTAAAGAAGGGAGGTCAGACTACCTTTTGGATGATGTTAACATATCTCTATAATAACTGTTACAGAAGAACTTAAATGGAATAGTCAATGGAAAGGATAGGAGAATAAGAAACATGTTAAAGAGAAAACCTCTACTTGGTTTCACCTCATAAGAAGAAATAAATTTCCCTATCATAAAGGCATATATTTTGCTAAATTTCGTGTTTAGTCAGATAATTAGAGTGGTCTATCTGGCAGTCATTCACAGTTCTTAATGTGTTTTTCTTGATAACCTCTCTGAGAGAGAAGAAAATGTTGCTATCACATTATTGCAGAGAAGCAACTGGTGCATAAAGAAAATGTGACTTGTTCAATATCACACTTAGTGTCTGTCTTTCAGGGCACTTGAAGTCATTGTCTGTAATATAATTCATTGCTAAGGCAAGAAGACAATGGTAGTGGCATTATTAGTTAATTACTTCTATTGTTTTAAAATTAAATTTCTGGGGGTTTTCAAATTTTGTATTTATTTATGTGAGGTTGCATGCAATAGGAAACTTCAAAGACTTGCATTTTTTTGGCTGAAAATATACAACTAAATAACTATTTATTTGTTAGCATTAACTATTAAATATCTGAATCTTTTTCTCAAAATTATTGCTGTCAAGCCTATTTATGTCTCCCTCCTTTGCAGATGATGGCAAAAGCGAGATTTTTTCCTTTGACTCTCTTATGGTAACCCAAGATAGATGCAAAAAAAAGAGAAAAAAAGCAAATTCTACTTGGAGCTTGTGTACTAATTTTAAAAATGTAGGAAAGAAAAGCAGCAGTACAAAGTGTTTTCAGGATTCCTCTATTTCTGTAAATATTAGTGTGTATTCACAAACCTCATCTCCAAATATGGTATGATGTATTTATTACTGTGTCATTTATTCCTGTACAACACTTCAGAACATTTAAAAGTTTGCAGGACATATTGATGGATATATATGTCTGACATGCTGTCTGTCTCGAAAAGAAGCAGCTGCAAAGATCACTCTGGACTTTTTTCACTGAATGGGAATGAAAGGACAAATAAACTATGTTGGTTAGATGGGATTTATTGATGTGCTAGAGGACTACTTCAAATTCTGTGCTCTTCTTTTCATACAAGCTTTAAAATACAAATATATCTCCTGTGTGTTTTTAGAGCAGCAAAGGGAAGCTGGTCTGTTTCCTTCTTGGCATGAATGGAAAGGCAAATCCATTTTTGCTTATTTGGAAACCCAGAAGAATCTCAGTGTTGTCAAACTCAATGAAAAGTAGAAGCCCAATTCTTGCCTCTGATAAGAGCAAAGAAATTCTGCTCACATGTACACACTAATATGGATAACATCAAGCACATTGGTTAACTGTGTCTTGATGGAACTAACTGAAAAATCAACTCCTGCAAATGAGTCTTTATCATTTTTATTTAAAACCAACACTGGTCACTGAAACAGTGTCTTATGTAAAATGTAGGTGAGTGCTATCAGCCTTAGAGGACTAGTGTAAAGTGGAATGTAAAATTGTTCTACATATTGCTTGTGTTCTCTGAGGCCTGTCTCCCTTTCATTTTAGGTTCTTGGTTTTGTATGGTTCTCAGAACAATGTCCTATTTTAGACATATTAGTCTTTCTGGCATACAGATGCAAATAAATATAGCTATACTTTGATTTTACTTCCCTACCTTACTTTGTTGGAAGAAATGTGAGTATTAGTTTAACAAATAAACAGAGATTTTTGAAGCTATGAAATGCAGGGAGGTTTTGTGAATCTGAAAGAGCTAGGAACTGCCAGTTATTAATTTCCATAGGACTCCTACTTCAGACAAGATGTGAAGGTTAATTTATTATGAAACGTTTTTCTCCTTACTTTTCTAAACAGTATCTAAAGACTAAAATGATCATCAGTAACTCATTTTGTGTGGGTAGTAGAGGGGGAGAATTTTTTTAAGTCAAGTATAAACTCCTACATATAGTGTTATTAGGAAGGTTAAATACATAGTGACTTTTCAGGTGCAAGTAACGATAAGAAGGAAAAGGGAATATCATTTCAGAATATGTATTTTGCTTTAATTTAAGGGAGTGAGGTTATTCAAAGTCATAAAATAAGAACTAACTCATTTTTCAGCTTCTCTGAAAAGATCATTTGCTCTCAAAACAAGCCCATCTTTTAACTGTGCATAAGGCTTTTTACATTTGCCATATTAAGGGAGAACAATTGCCTCGCACTTCCCTTGCTCATCAGTTTGTCTTGAGGCTGCTAATAATTGTACAACAGGCTGAATTTCCAGTGAGGGCTACTGGTCATTTCCGTGAAGTACAGACTTGCCATCAGTCATGGTTGATCCTGCTGTGTATACTGAATTGCCATAGTACTCTAATTCTCCTCTGTTGCTGTTTGGTCTCCTTATGGGACAGTCATCCCAATGAATTGCCTATTTAAAAAAATAATTTTTAAAAAAGCATTTCTCGTTCTCAAAGGAAAAGGAAGCCAGGATTTTCTTACTGTTTTCCATGCACAGCATTCTTTTGGCATGTATCCAGAAATGACTGGTTTGCAGATTGTGCGTGCTTTCCTTATGCATCCAGCAAAAATAATACCATCACATCTGTCAAAATCTTAAACACTTACAGATGTCCACAGTGATACAGACTAGTTGGTGACCAAGAAAAAATTAAGTATCTTATCTTTTTTTAAAAAAAATTATTATTGTCCTTCACAGGATTAATTATGAATAGATAAAAACTTAGATAGCCTATATTTGCATGTTTTCTGAACACATAACAAAGACCATTAAGTGGATATTACACTTGAGTGCTTTAAAAAAAATGTGTTCCGCAAACTTGTACTGCAATTGGAGAAGATGGGGAAGCTACATTCTGTTTTAAATTTAAATGTGTCTCTTTTATCTCCTAAGATAATTGTGAAATTTTATGGGGTTTGGCTTGCATATAGACGTTTTTCTGTCTGATTATTTAGTATATACCTTCATTAACTGCAGTCATTGTCTTACTCAAATTAGGTAGCTGAAATTCTGTTAATATTTGAGCTGCAACTTCATGAGCCAAAATAAACATACCTTATAACTAGATACAAATACAAAGTGAGAGTGTTTATGCAGAATAGTTTACAATATCACCTAATTATATTATCACATTAGTTTAACATTTATGTAAATTTTGCAGGTTTTAGAGGAACTACTTTTTGCTTTTCCCAAAGCATGATCCCACTTAGCTTCAATACAAATATAAACCACATTCACACTCTCATTTTGTGGAACCTTCGCACAAAAGTGTTAAAAAATGCAGACTATTTGCATTTTCAGTTTCACGTGGCAATACAATCTGTTACCTAATCTCTGTGTTTGGGAATAAATACAAGACAAGCAGGCACAGATAAATAGATTGTTTAAAGTAATTGAAGGGCATTTTGAAGTAGGAATACAGTTCTCTGTCTCGTTATGATTAAATTTCATTGTAAGTTCACTTGTTCAGAACCTTCCTTGGGAGAGAGTGTAATAGACTGTGACATGAGGCTAGGGCCGTTTCAGTGGTCCATATTCTACAACTGTTTCACAACCAAGGAAAAGTTTCTGCACCAACTGCATGCCTCAGCCTTTTGGACTAAATACCCTTGGTTCTGTTCTTACTACTGGTAAGTGCTGGTTTTCAACTATGGTTTGCAACTTACGCAAGCCTTAAGAAGCATAGTTGCCACGTCATATCAAACTGATAGTGTTTAAGTAGGTTAGAAATGAAAGAAAGCAAATGCATCTGTGTCTGCATTTTTGGCTTACCGGCTTCAAAAAAGCCAAGTATTCATGACTCAGGTGGAAGCCATTTCACTTTATTATCATTTCTAATGTCAGAAGCAGTTGCATTCCAAGAACTGAAGGAAAAACTGTAGTATTGCTGAGAAGTTGAGTAGACTGTTGGTTTGAGAATATTTTGTTCTTCTTCAGAGTTAATTTTCTCTGGAGCCTGGTCAGTGTGTTCCTTGTTAATACTGCATTATCCTAAATGAGCTAGCCATTCTTTGTCCCGCAATGGCTTTTCATTATGAACTTCTGACCTGATTAGTTCCAATGGTATATTTTTTTCATGTTTTCTGTGGCCTATACTACTGTATTACTATGTTACCTGCATGAATAATTACCCTACTTTACTCCTATTATCTTTGTCATGTTTGGGTGGAAAATCTGAAGTAGAGTGGCAGAAGCAGCCTGCTCTGCAGAAATTATAGCCCTGTACTCAAATATAGTAGCATAATAAAGTGGTTCACAGCAACCTTCCAAAATCTCTAACTTGAATTCTTATGTCGAATAGGTCTGTTCTGGCAGTAAATTTCAGAGAGACAGACTACCTTTCCTTTTTCTCTTTGCAGAGATGTCCAGCCAGCTAGAGACTTACTGTGCCCTCTGGACTGCTCTCAATTAGTCTCAATGGTTTCTGTTAAGATCGTCTTGGGTTTTTTCCTGATTTTCAAAAGCTTGACATGTTAGAGTTTTGAATTTCATTTTGAATTTAAAAAAAATGACATAAATTCAAGATCGTCTGTGGCAGTTGCAAAAAAGAAATCACAAATTGAAAAACGGGTTCACAAAATCATTACTTTTCAAAAAAAAAAAGCCTTGATGATTCTCCTCTATTGAACAATTAAATTTCACAGGAAACAGGGAAATCATAGTATGTGCAGTATATCAAAAGCAATGGAGCTTCTGGAAATATTTTTTCATGAACATTTGGGCAGAAGCAAATTTTTAAAATCAAAATCTGTTCAGCAAATAAAAAGAATTGAAGTAGCCTGCAAGCACATTTCTCTAGTTTCCTCACCACACATATCCTGTTATGGTATGCAGATGAGTAAGACTGTGTGTTAAGCAGAAGATTTAACCTCTGTGCACTTTCAAACCAGCAGCGAGGTAGGAGAGAGGTTCTGCAGCAAAAGTTAATGTTCTTAAGTTGAATCATGCAAACTAGGATGTTCAGAGTCACAGTCTCTTGAAATCTTTCTGCCATGCTAAGGACCAAACAGAGGCAGAAGAGAAAAGCTGCAATGCATGGTTGAGAAAATGAAGCAGGGTCAGATTTACTAGGAACTGGGGAAAAAAAACCAAACCAAACCCTCAACTTTAGAAACATAGGGAGCCTGTACAAGAAGGGAATAAAGACTTCATATAAACCAAAGTGGAAACTAGCTGCTAATACTTAAGATCAATAATGTTAGAGGAGGCTCTTTTTTTTTTTTGGGGGGGGAGGAGGAAGGAGGAAGAAGAAAAATGGAAGAAAAACATCAAACATGAAAGAAACCACCATTTGAGATGATGGATCCTCTAGGGATTAAATCAAAAGCATTCTGTTAACTTTTAGTCAAAGGGGTGGTCCAAAGTATGACATTTTTGCAGGTGACATAGAGGCTATTTGAAGACATCATACTGGAAGGTCTCATCAGATGCATGCCGGCTATCCTAAAAGAATAAAATTAGGACAGCTAAACTAAACGTAAAGGGAAGTTATTAAGAACAAGAAGGCTGCCTTCATAAAGTTGAAGTCCTATCCAACTGAGAGTATCAGACAAGGCCACAATCACTGGCAAGTTAAATGTGAAAGTATGCCAAAGTAGATTTTGAGAAAAAAACTTTCAAAGGCATAAAAAGTAATAATAAATACTTTTTCAAACACATCAGGAGCAGAAAGCTTGCCAGAGAAGCTTGAGAGCCAATAGATAAGCAAGGCATAAAAGCATTTGCCATGCACAAACTTTGGGAAGTTTCCACACTGAAACCTTTCTTTTTGGAGGAGGTGTTAGAGAATCTGTCACAAACTGAAGCGTCAGTGGAACAGATTATAGAACAAATTGACAGAATACTCAAACCACCAGGACTGGATGGCACCTTCCCAAGTTCTAAAGAAATGCAAATGTGAAATATCTGAACTACTAGCCAGAGTATACAACTTCTCACTTAAAGCCACCTCAATATAAGGTGGCAATGGGAAGGGCAAGATGACTTTTTAAAAAGGGATCCAAGGAATAACACAAAAGTACAGAGAAAGATCTAAGTTTTAGAACAGCTTCAGCACAATGAGTAATTAACTAGATCAGCACTACCCTACCTGGAAAAGAGGCAACTGACATGCCACAACGCAGAAAGGAGCATGTTACTGAAAGCATCGAAAGTTGTTCACCATCTTTTCTAATGCTTGAATAAGGAGACATCAAATTAAACTAGCTAGTGGCAGATTCAAAAGAAAAAAGAGTGATTCTTCAAACAATGTTTACTTAAGTTACGAAGCCCCTTGTCACAGAGTTGGCCAGTTTTGTGTCCAGATTTGGTAGAGATTTTCACTGATTGAAGTCCGCAGGTGAGAGCAAAGAAAAAGATCAGAGATTAGGACACAATGATTTACAGAAAATGATTAAAGTCATGTTGTTTTAAATAAAAAGGAGATCACTGATAGAGGACATAAGTTTTCAAGTACCTGAAAGGTTATTGCATAGAGTTAAGGAACTGTTGTTCTCCATGTCCTCCTAGGACAAAAAAGGAATAGGCTTCAGTCTGGAAATAGCAGGAATTAGTTAGGAATTAGGAAATAGCAGTCTAGTTAATAGCAGGAATAAATTTCTAATGGTAGGGAAGCACTAGAAGAGATTCCCTGGAGATTCAGTAGAGCCTCTACCCTTGGAAGGCTTTCACAGAACTGATAGTAATATTGGGTGATATTACACTGATATGAGGATGGTCTATATTGCTTATTAAGGGATATTCTAATCTTCCCTCTGTTCTGTTGCTATTTTCTCTCCTTAAAGTAAGAGAAGACACATTATTTCTCCTTTTACTTTGGTTTTTTATGACTATTCTTTCATGTTTCCTATCCATTTATCTAAGTCAGTGTAGTACATTGTAACCCATTACTTCCCAGATCTGAAAAACTTTGTGTGACATGTGAACATTCTGTAAGGTAACTGTTACCCATTACTGACAGGTGCAATTTCTGCAATCTAAACCATGCAGAAAAGGAGCACTAAAGAAGGGATCCTCCAAACCAATTTAACTGGTGGGGAAGTATATGCTAGTCATATGAATGGTTTGACTGGCTAACTGTGGTATTATGACACAATGATTTGGGCATGCTTTGATAAAATAGTCCAAGTATTTCCATGCAAAATATCCCCAACCCAAAGCAAAGTGCAGTATATCAATCAATTTGCAGTATATCAGTTATATTTTATCTGTTTTGTTACCCCAGGACTTCTGTTTCTGTACCAGGCAATCTCAGGTAGCACCATGTGGTGCTCTGAAGCAATGAGCACATGCTTTAATATGCTAGGTCTGATGTAGTTTAGAAAGCAAGTAACAATATAAGAAGAACATTTTGAATAAAGCATTTAAAATTTTGGCCTAAGATTTTTTTTTTTAATGCCAAAAATGTTTCTTAATTTAGGCCCCTAAAAATATAAATATACTTTCAAGTATCCTGGATTTGACAGACAGTGGAAGACACCCATAGGATCTGTGGGTGCAGGCAGTGAAGCCAGAGCAGGCCCTTCTAATCTAGGTGTCTAAATATGGATTTAGCTGCCTCTCTTGAGGCACTCACATTTGAAAATGATTGGCTGCAATCCCCGCTGAAGCAGTTCACACCGTTCTCTATGTGGTCTGTGTGCTAAGGTTCTAGTAGCAATTGTTTTAATTGGAAAGAGTTTAGTTTTCATTTTTCTGAGAGAAAACTGGCCAGTCCCAATTATGGAAACAAATCTTCAGCATAAAACTCTTTTTTTTTTAAAAAAAGAAATTCTCCTGGGGAAGTCACAGGCAGGGCAAAACTAGCTTTTCCAGAAGAGCTGACAGTTGTTTACATTTTAATGTGGAAGAATCCAGCAAGTCTGCAAGTTTATTTTTAGTAGTTGTAAACTGAGTTATTTAACTCCTTTTTTTCTGTGACTGGAGCTGAGACATAAAAATGATTAACACAATGACAAAATGGTGCCCAACCTCATGCTAGAGTTTGGATGGTGATGAATATGGTTTTAATCAGAAAACAGTAGGATTCTTTCACATTGTATTTCTTGTGATGCCTCATCTAAATATTTGCAATCTGACAGCTTCTGTGCTTAGAATAATTCTCGTTGCCACAAAAAATAACGGCTTGTTATCTCTGAGCAGGATGAATCTGCTTCCCTCCTTGTGGAGCAAAACTGGCAAAGAAAATTTTGTTACCTATGTCCTGGCTTCATCACTGCTAGCACAAGTCCTGCCAGATCCAGCAATGAAAGCTGTGGCAGTTGCTTTGTCAGGGGCTGTGAGTGAGCTAGCACAAGCCAAAAGCCATCTAAGCCTCGCTGCAATAGGAAATGTGAGGGACCTCCTCCATTTAGTGTCACCAGTGGTGCAGGACTGTGGCTTGAGTCCCCCAGCATGGTACCAGGGAAGGCACCCCAGGCAGTGCAAGCTGCTCCCTGCTGGCAGAAAACCGCTAGTTTGACACTGCTACTCCTGTGTGCTTGCCAGATAAAGGAGTTTGCTGCAGTAAATTCATTCCTTTGTAAATGTGAAGCCCCTTCTTGTAAGACAGCAAACTTGTAAAGCTGGTGTAAAATTGGAATTGCCTCAATTATAAATCAATCCAATCACAGGAACTTAGTTTGGAGATCATGTTTTCTAAAAGAACAAGGTTGCTCTTTCCTCCAGAGCCACTATTAGGGACTGCATCCAGGGAACAGTCAGGACAGTAAGTGTCAAAATCATTCCACCAAGGGGTCATATCAGAAAAGTGTGTTAAACTAGGCATACAGGAACCAACATCTCTAAATGATGCACAGTGAGGAAAATAAATACTCATCAGGTTTCACTGTACTATCATGTGTCTGTGGTCAAAGAAATAGCTCTAATCAAAAGAAGACAAGAAGAAGTCACATAACTTAAAATGGATGGCTAGGAGCTGCATGATTTGGCTTCTGTTCATAACTAAGATGCAGACTTCTGCCCTTTTCTCGGCACATTATTTAACCTCGGAGTCTGTTTCCACATACGTCTCCAAAGCCGTGCAATTTAATTAGCTAGCCTCCAAGGGGTCTGGAGCAATATTTATAAAATATTTGCAGATGCTTTTGATCTGGGAGGCACAGCAGAAGGGCAAAGTAGTATTTACATGGGTTTTGAAGAGAATTACAAGCAACCTTTTTTTTTTTGGTTTGTTTTAAACTGAAAGCTAAATTACATTACAAAGCATTGAGCTATTCTGGCAGAAAGCACAGAAAAATATCTAGTGTGTTTGGTGACTGAAACCTTTACTGACACTGTCTCCTTACAAGTCTTGTGCATTTCTCACTTTTATAATTAAATCTGTTCAGAGTTTGTCAGAGAGAAATGCATTTGAAATCATGCTTAGGTTAGGATAAATCCTCTAATGTGTTACTGGTTCTGTTCAGATAATCACATAAGGATTCTAGGTGGAATTTTTTATGGCATACCTTATACAGCCTATTAAAGGCAAGGAGGACAATTTGGAGAGATCTGGAATTGCCATCATTTTCTTATCTCACTAGCACAAATTCTTTATTGGTGAGACTCGTATCAGTCAAGTTACTCCTGAATTACTGCTCTGTGAGAGAAGTTAATATTAACAGGCTCATATTATCTGTATTTCTTTCTAAAACACATGCATTCTGAATAACAAAAGAGTAGACAAACTGTCTTTAAGGATCAAATTTTAAGCCACCGTGTGATGTGCAATTTGGACAGGGAAATATACTGTATTTTCAGAGAGGTTCTTTGTCTTTGAACTTAATAGTGACATGTGAAAGGCAGGTGATGAAAGCTGGGTTAAGATTTTTATTAGAAGTTGGGGTTTTTTTTCTTTCTCTGTTTAACCAAAAAAACCACGACCATCTGACTTGCTTGGAATTGCCAACAATTAGGAGCTGAACATGTCAACATTGTCTGACAGATACTGGCAACACCACTCGATATAAACACTGTCAGGCCACAGTCTCTGGACTGTCATCTTAGTCCCAGAATCTTGTCTATTGCCCCATGTAAGTGGGTTTCCACAGATCTTCCATTGGCAGTGACATAAACATGTATCTTCCCACAATTTAAGGAAGGGGCATGATGGATATGAACTTTGAACTTAGAAAAAGCTGTGCTTGGTGATATTAAATTACCTGCCCAAAATAACAATCAATCCAACAGAAACTTGATGGCTCAAGTCATGATAGCTCATGCACATTCATGTAAATCAAAGCATCTTCCATGTAGTCTGAAAGGAGGGCACACTTGGCTCAAAGGGTTAGAAAACCCTGACCTTATTTAGTGAAAAGGCCTCACATCACAAAGTCTAATTATTGAGATTTTAGAGAGACAAAGGGAAAGGGACTACATTTCTGGGTGGCATGGAAGAGAAGTTTTAATGGGAAGGACATGCATCACCAAGTTTAAATTATAGGAAGTATAAATCTGTACCTGTTTTAGTACTTCATTCCCCAAAAGGGAAACTTCAAAATAGGTGTATTGTAGGATGGATTTAATAATTTCCTCACTTCCAGTCAAAGGACATAGGCAAAGATATCTTCTCCCTGTGAAGACGACTGCAAAATGTCTCACTGTAATGCCTATTAAGATACACTACCGACCTGACCACACAGGACATCGCAGTCAGTAAGGAAGCTTTCTTTGTAGCTTTTAGCAAACTTTCTAATTGAAGTATTTCATGTCTATTTTCTTTACTGGAGATTAACTAAAGTCTTTGTATTCAGGCAAATGTTTATACATCAAATGCAGAAAAATAGTATTCCCAAATGATTGAGGTGAGTTTTCTTTAGAAAAGGACAAGGAGACTGTGTTTGTGGTAGCTATACATAGTAAAACTATCTCTTTAAGTTGAAAAGAGTCCCATGGTCTCCCTAACATACTAATCATGGGTAACAAATAGTAAGATATTAATTCTAAAAATAAACTGACAGATGGAATCTATGTGATTTAAATTAGGTTTGATCATGTAATGAAAAAATGACAGTGCCAACTCTCAAATGCAAAGTGGCCATTCCTGGTAGAAAAATCACTTGTCTGAGGCTAACCTAGGCAGCACTGAAAGATCCTTATTGTTTTGAATGCAAATTTAGCAGAACAATAAAAAGAGAACATTACCATATAAGTGCACCATTTAGAATTTATCAAGTGACTCTTTAAATTGCAAGACAATGAGAAATAAATTACTGGAATATGGATAAACTTTCTCATTGGACAGGCTATCTTAATCCCACAGAAAATATTACAAATGCACAAGATAAGAGCTGTCAAACTAATTCTGTACTCTTTTTATACAAGAGCACCATCCTCTGCATTCATAACTGTTTAATGTCTAGTTATTGTCTTTTATAACTCAGGTACTTTTAAGATGAGATCACTTGAGCCATAAAAAGGTGTTAAGATTAAACCTCTGCTACTTAGTGCACAGCTTGTCCCTCGTTTAAATATAGAGTATAAACATTCAGAAGATGGTAGCCAAGACTTGTTTAAACATTCATTCACCTTTTGGAAGAGGGGAAAGAAAACAATTTCAGAAAATTTACTATGAGAAATGATAAATTTTAGTATTCATCTGTTCCAAAGCCTAAACACCCATAGCAGGAAAGCAATAGTCAAAATGGGGAAGCAGGTTATTTTTGCACATTTTTAACTTGCTGTTTAGAGAAGTGTGTAAGAAAAAAATGTAATACAAAAGAGGGCAAACCTACCCTCTACAAGAGAGGGTAGGCTCGCAAGTCAGTCACTCAGCAGACTCTGCTGGTGTACTTGGAAAAATTAGACAGAGTCTTAGACTGAAATGCTCTAAAAGCTGAAGAAGGGTTTTTCTGCCAAAAAAAAAATTTACTACTTTCCAACTCTGTTAGCTCGTGTAACGATTGTAGTTCTATCCATAAAGGTTGCCAATGCCTCCTTTACTGCTTAGCAAAGCAGGAGCAAACCATATTGAGGTAGTGTAGGAACGAGGCCTGAGGCCGTGCGGTACGTGGTGAGGGGATTCACGTGGTGTGGTAGTTGCAAGGTGCTGATGGAGTTAATGGGCTGATGAGAGGGGTGATGGGCTAGCGGGCGGAGGCCGCAGGCCCCTTACTGCTCGGTCGGCCGGAGGGAAGGGGGCGTGGCACTCAGGTGTCACGGTTCCGTTCCGCCCCTGCCCGAGACCCGCAGCATTACTAAAGGTAACCAACACTCTCGTTATCCCTCATATGAAAACTACACCAAACTGAGAAAATGGCTGCCCGCCACCACCGCCATGACGGCACCAACAGGTAATTTGACTACAGTCTCACCTCCACTTCTCCCAAAAATATAAATTCGGTGTTTGAAATCTGCTATGGCAGAACGATCGGAGTACGATCTTCACTTTGCGGACAAGTCGACGGGCTTCCTTCTCTCTCCTCCTCAAAGCAGGGAACTCCTCTTTGGTAACGTTTGCGCCTCCGACTACGTCGGAGGATTCCCGGGTAAAAAATATATTTAGCGCTAATGCAGACAGTGTATTTATCACTGGCAATCTATAAGAATCTGTATCTGTTGCTTCACTAAACTGTCCTGTTTGTGCATGGCCGCGGTGGTGCAGTGAATGCGGCCGGGCCTACAGCGTGTTGTGCTATTTGTGCATCTGGGGACAAGCTGGAGCGCAAGGGGGTTTATTTTCTCCCAAATTTCCATACCCTTTAACGCAACAGGTGGAAGCCATGTGCAGCAAGACTTTCACTTTGCTGGGCAGCATGGACAGCTGCACAAATTCTTTGTAGGCTTGTTTGTTTTGCATAAAGTCACTGGTTAGAGACCATTGTTACAACTGAGAAATTTAATTTTTTAGCTGTACCTACAGAGATACATAACTTTTTGGTGTAGATGTTAATAGAATAAAAGGTAATACGCTGGTATGTGCATTAGGGCTGAAACCAGTAATGTTTTTTATTTTCTATTCTGCAATTCAGTAGTTTAAACTATATTACAAATTGAGCCTCTGGGGATTTTTCATTAAAATATCATATGCAATTATCTTACCATTTTCCTAGTTTTTTTTCTTACATTTCTTCATGTATATGACTGAAAGGCCTATTTGCTAAAACAATCCTCCTAACAAATACTAGAAAATGTAATTCCTTAATAGCATACTCTCTGTAATGTAACTTGCAGTAGGGTTTGCTTGTATTTTAAGTACAGTGAAATGCAAAGACTGTAAACAAAGGTCAGAGGAAATCAGCTATGCCAATGAAAATCAAATATGGGTCTCAGTCTTTCCTTTACCTTGCATAATCCTGAGTGTTCTTGCTATTGAAGAGTTTGAAGACTCCACTGGGTAAGAGCTTTGCTGGGTAAGGCACTACACTAACACATAAGGAGGTGGTTCCTACCCTGGAGAGTTTATCTGTTTAACTAGATTAAAGGGAATGCAAGATGTATTTAATGTGACCTTTCTTCCTTTCTTCATTTTACATGCTTGTTTAATGTGCCATGCTGGGGACAAGTCTCTGTGATAATTTTATTTTGAATGAATGTTTAAGTGAAGTATTGACTTTTAGGCCTTAGAAAAGGATGACACTCTTAACCAATACATAATGCATGAGTTTTTCATGAGACTGCAGCAAGAAATAGTGTCACATGCTGGCACAGATATCAAGCAGCTTTATTTATTTATTTAAATATGTGGACAAAAATCAAGGTTCTTCTGAAACAGAAGAAACACCATTCATTCTCTGCTGTGTCTTTTGGTGATAAAGGAAAAGTAAAATTACTTCAGCAGAACTGGTTAGTCTGTCATTCCAATCCTTCTGCTTCCCTAAGAGGGCAGGTGGCATCTTTCAGACAGCAAGGTGCTGGTATGTGTTACTTGTCTGAGGAAAGGCGAAAAAAACCCACTTAAACACCTTAATTGAAAACACTTTAACTGAATCTCATATATGGATATTTTCAAAAGGAAAGAACCACAAGGGAGAAGACTGTGGAAAACATAGTTACAGCACACCAAGCTCTCCTGCTTGCTTTTATGTAGTGAGAATTGTGTTGTGCCCTTCAGTGTATACGCATGCTGTCAGCAGCTATGTGTAACAATGGGGCCATACGTTGTAAGTAAGATCTTGGTGTCAGAATTTGTGTTCATTGCTTCATTTCTCTGCCCATCAAAAGCATGTACCATCTTTATTCTGATTAGCAAGAGGGTTTGCACAGCCTTGTGGGAGAGGCATGACATAAGAACAAGCACCCAGTTTAACTCCTATCTAGCTCCATATTCTAAAAATCCACTCTATCAGGTTTATAAGAACCTTTAATGTTACAAGATATCAAAGATTTGAAGAGATTAAACTAAAGACTGCAAATGGAATTTGCAAGCAGCATAAATCACTGTTGATTAATGCTAAGCTTTCAAAAGTCTAAACAGGCACAACCTTTCTCATATGTTACCTATCTTCTTGTACCAATAGAGGTTTTGTCTGAGTACTAGCCCAGAAAGCCTCTGTAGGTAGATGAAATTAATTGTTCAAAATAGTATTGTGAAAACGATTTTTACACTGCTGAAAGATTTTAAGCCATAGTTCTGTCACTCCATTTCATTCTACATCCTACCTATGCCCTGAGGGTTGTCTCCCTTAGGAGAACATAAACTGGGGGCATGTCAAGATGAAAGACCATTGCGTAAGCATCAAATGCGCTTGCTTATGACTGTTCCTCCACAAAGAAATGCCCTGCCCTGAAGCAATATAATCCTGGAGCTTGAAGCACAGTACTTACACCCTCTGTATCAGTAATGTTAAACAGCCCAGCTGGGCCACCACACTGGGGCGGTTCTGCTGCTCTCAGTATCAGGGCTATTACCAGGGTCTCCCGGCCATTCTCCATTACCAGAAGAGATACGCAAGGCTTTCCATCTGAGAACAGATCCTTGACTTTAGCTCTAAAATCTCTAACAAAGACATTGTAAACTCTAGCAGTATAAAAATCTTGGAATTCATGGGTAAGTTTATAATTGGGGAGCATTGCTCTGAGACTTAAAAAAATATCACTCAGTCACAAATTACTCTGCAGTTTACCAAATGTAGATAGCTGGCTACTGAAATGCTGGGATAAAGTTCAGTGATTTGCACAAATTAAATTGCCAGTCTAATGAGTACCAATACATGAACTGATTGCAGTTAGTCATTTTATGTGGCAACAGAGAGCCAAAAAACATAGGGCAGCTGTTAAAGAGATGATAATGTGGCCATTTCATTTATCTGCCAAAAGATATCTCTTAATGATTCTCATTTTCTTGAATTACTTCTTGTACTAACCTTGAATATCTGCTAGAAGCAGAAAATGCACAGATCTACTGTTGGCCAACACTAGGCTTGCATGCAGAAGATCAGTCTCTGAGATTTTAAGACTAGAAGGAGCCTTAATAATTGATTTTTCAGGAGCCTATCTGTGTCTGAGCTTAAAATTATATCTTTTGTTCCTGCAGTCAGGTACTTGTAACATGCATGAAAAATTAAGCAAATGAAATGGAAATTCTGCCAGGTGTGCATGGTAATAGCCCTTTTCTGGGTACCATCACTAAGCAGTACAGTCCTTACCCAAAGTCCTCCACTGTGCACATAAAACCAGGAAGGACTTTTTAAAAACACTATGATACCAGCTTAAGAAAAAGTAGTAACAATATAATTAGTTAATGAAATATCCACACCCTGAGTGTTATTTGGCAATAGTCTTTCACTCAATTCTGTCCTATCATAGCGCATATGTCTCTTTTAATTCAGGACTTTTTCCTGCAAGCACGCCATACTGACAGCTTGGTGGCTAGGGTGGACATCCGCGAGCCTTTCTGCAGCCCATGGATGAGCACTCACTGAGTATCTTCTGACACCTCTCGTCGGTCAGGTCAGGTGATTTCTGTGCTACAGCTGCTGATTTATACTGAGACCCACACTATAGTCCACTTTATTGCTTCCCTCCAGCTTGAGCAAAATCTCTTTTAACCTCTCTGCACAGCATCTTTGCAGCCTCAGTGAGGAAGGGCCCATTGCATGTTGAACCTCTGAGCAAAATCCTTGATGCATTGCTTGCATCTTTTCTAGCCTTCTTGTTCTTCCCTCCCTCCTATCCTACTTCCCTCCTCAGCTTGCTGTTTGATTCCCCAACAAATATAGCTACTGTGTATGGTTTTGGTAAGTCCTGAAGTGTCACTGGTGAGTTAAAAAGCACGTTCCAATTTATTTTCTCTGGGTTTACTTATTCTTGACCATCAGGAGTATTTGGAAAGGTATACTGTGCCCTTTTCTGTATCAACTATCTTTGAATGCATAGAAGCCCCATGATACCAAGCTTTATCCTTGTCCATGTTCTGAGATTCCCAGGTGGCAGTTAAACCTCCAGCTTCTGTTCTTTTTCGTGGACGTTTAGGAAACTCTGCAACACATATTGTAGAGATAAACAGAGAAAGCTGATGTTGAGGGTGGTTCTGTCCTCTTCCTGCAGAACATTAACAAAAGTGTTTCCTGAGAACCCGTAACTTCTGTCTTACATCTCGAAAACAAATAATACCAAAACTGAGCTCTTGTTTCCCAACTGTCCATCTTCTTCACCCTGATAAAGTGGCTGATGCATGGCATTCCCGAAAGAGAAAAATTGCAACAATACTTTCTAAAGCCAGACTGAAAACCTTTGATAAGAAGTTTTCTTGAGACTGCAGCAGATGATTACAGGTATTGGACTGTTGCTACCTTCATGGGTTACCCCAGGAGTGTAAAGCAGCACAGCATCACTGATTGAAAGGAAACAGACTGCTGTAAGCCATCTGCATTGTTTGCCAGATAATTTTTAGAGAACAGGAGAAAAGAAGAGACTATTCAAAACAAAGGGCCTTCTCTTGCAAGGCATTGATTAACCCCTCCCCTTATGTCCCTCACATTCCGTATCAACTTCAACCCCTATATCTTTCAAAACTGGACACTCTCCACAAAAGGCAGATTTCTAGCACCACAAAAAATAAATCGGATACCTGTTGAAGTCCTACAGGTTCTTGATAGCTTTGTAGCAAAAATTAGTAAGGATAGCAAAAATCCTTGTAGTTTTCAGTTTGCTTTTTAAAATTTCCCCCTCTTTGTAATTATGGCTCTCCTTAGAGGTTTTCTTTGGGAAGGGAAGAAGTGGGAAGGACAGTTGTTTTCTTTCCCAGGAGTGGGTAGAGCACTACTTCCCTGCCTTGGGGTGGCAGGAGGTCAGCTTCTGATTGAGGAAGGCTAAGTTTGATTCCCCCTTTGGATATACAAACTTTACTTCTTGAATGGCTCAGAACTGAGCTATCAGAGTACAAACTCCCAGCTAGGGTTTGGGTTTAATGACTCTGCCACACTCTTTGCCCCAGAAGGTCTGGGAGCGTGGGACAAGTTCAAGACCTGAAATTGAAGCCCTTCTGGGAAAGTGCGTTGTGCTAACTGAGAGAGACTCCTGGGACAATCCACTTTAAATAGCATTTCTTTCTAAGTGTGATAGTTCATGTGAAAATGTGTGCAGCACTAGTTCTTACAAATGTTTCACCTCAGATTGTACTCTGTATAAAGAACAGCCTCAAGCAGTTGCTGGATTTGCAGGATGTGGACAGGAAGAACAAGGAGGGAGCAAAAGTTCAGCTGTTCTAATATGTAGGTATAGAAGCTGGACTTTCATTGTCTGCCAATGCTCCCTCTCATTTGGGGCTGCATAGGGGAATGCATGGGAGAAAGCAAGGCTGTAGCTTCCCAGAACACTGCAGCTGAAGCTTGCCAGACACATGGTGACCATCAGAAGGTTGCAGTGATTATATAAATAAACATGGTTGAGTTCTGCCCCAACAAAAATTGTTTGCTCTGTGTGACTCTGCTGCACAGAGCATGCTTATGTCAGTGATGCATGGAAAAAAAGAGGAAGAGACTGACTGGATTGAAAACTCTCCCATATTGCAAAAACCTGAGAGGGTTTTCGACTGGCTTCTATTTGACTGTAGGGGGCAGGAAGAGTACAAAGAACACATCCCCCAAAGGCCTAGCTGAGTTGGGGCTTTTGCACTTTTTGTGCTATGCTGGGCTTTTATGCAGTGTTCACCATGGGGATAACAGAGCAAATGCTAAGGACGGTCCTTGTGGAGCTCTGTGAGGGAGACCTGCCTCCTGAATTGTTCTCAGCAGGGGGTTGGACAACAGAGCCAGTGAGTAGGAGAGTCACTGGGAACTAAATAAATACATTGTTTGCTCTTTTGTTCATTCCCTCTTTTTTTCTTGAACTTTGTTTGCAAGTGAACCTGGCTTACTTGAAGTGTATTCACAGCCATTCTAGCCTCTTTGAGGAGAGCTGCTTGTCTCGGGATAGCATCATCGAAGCCTGTGAGCCTTGGTATCTTAGTATCAAGTACCTCCATTCTTGCAGCATGTAGATGTGGAACACAGTGGACTTTGTTGGGAAAGACACTGAAGAGTAAATCTTGAACCTTGACTGATTCTGTTCTCTATAACTCTCTTTTTAATTAAAAGGGCAGTCCCAGTGCAGGCTTTGTTTTGCTCTTGTGCTTTATGGTTACTGGACCCATTCAATACTACTCCAACGATTGCTGTGAGGCTACCCAAGGGACTCCATATAAACTGGTTTGTCTGGTGAAAGCACTAAAGCAATAGTAACATAGGGCTCAGTTTAATGGTGGTGGTGCAGTCATACTGACACAATTCTGCTAGTTTCAGGACAGAAGCCAGTATGTCACAATGCATTAGAGCACTGAGAGCTACCTTGAACTAGGACAAAGACTGCCCAAGCAGAACAGCAAACAAAACTGTTTCTGAAAGCTGTCCTAACTGGCATGGACCGAGCTGAAAAGTCTCTGTGTAGTACCACATTTTATTACAGAGATGCACTTCTTGTGCTATAAAAATGAACCAGCTAAGCTTATGCACTTACGAGACATTCCATTGCAAAACTGAGAGAGATCCTAAATCACTCTTTCAGACTACCTGGTAGAGTATTTGAGGCTGTTATTCTGAAGTAGTCTGCATCAGCATACCCTAGACTTCCCCATTCTGGAGGATGAAGATTTCAAACATGCATCTCCTTTCATTTCACTATCATATGAGGTAGCCTCAGCAATAGGGAATGTGCGGATAAATATGTATTCCAACACAGGGAACCATAGCAACAATAGCTACAGTAAGACTGGAAATATTTCTCTAATAGAAGATATGAAATAACAATATTCTGAGTCTATTGCAAGTTGCTGAATGCCAGGTTTGAGATAGCTCCACTCTGACTTACTGCTTTTTATAGCAAAATACTGGAAATGTCATTGCCCTATTTAAAATGGGCCTCCTGATAGAACACTGCATATACCTTGTATGGCTGCCTCTATACAGAGATATTGTTGGATTTTATTTTGAATGCAATGAGAGACTTCACTGCAAAGATGTGGTTTTATGGCTATTTAGGACTTACCCTTGCTAGGGCTATGGTATAATTTTCTGTTTAGAACTTCATGACAATAAGGTAGTGTCTTGAAAGGTCCCTGGAAAGGGTAGGAGAAAGACAAGTAGCAAGTTCTGCTAACCCAGAAAGAGCAGTACGGTAGACTAGCTCCATTGCTTCCTGTGATCACAGCTCCCATGGCTCATTTAATGAGATCACATAAAAACCACATGACATCCTGCATTTTCTTTTATATACCTGTCCTACAATGGCACGAAGTAACAGCCTGCTTAGTTTAGGTTGGTGTGGTTTCCTGTCCTGTGTGGCACAGGCCTTCCCTTCCCTACCTCATACACGTCTGCAAAGGTCACACAATGTGCATCTAATGCAGCTGCAGAATACTGGCTACACTTGTGAAAAAGGAAGTGTGTTGACGTAATGTCCTGATACTGCAATATCAAGAGACTGGTACTCTCTAGCTTGAGACTCTCATGACTGAGAGCAATTAAAATGTATGCTGTTACCTCAGCTAGCTAATCTCAGTGGTCTCAACACCATTCTGCACAAATGATTCATGTGACACAGTGTTTTAGTTTAATAATGATATGTTATATGTAATCTTTGCTCATTATGTGTGAGGGCTTATCCTAAACCTAATAAATTGTCAACAGTAACTTCTCTGATAAAGTTAAATATTAATTTCTAAAAAAAATTCCCTTTTCAATCTTGCACCATGGTGCATATTGTTTTTGCCATCATGCACACACATCACTACTATTGTGATCAATAAGTAACAAGTCTGTTCATTGTTCATTTAACTAGCCCTTTCAAGTTCCCTGAAACAGAAACAAAGAGGTTTTCAGGCTGTTTCACTCCAGGCACCTCTTTCTTGTATTCTTACAGTAAATGGATGGATTGATAGAGGCTGAAAATTTCATATGAAGTAAGTCATTAGCCTGCTGCTTCAAATTGTACCCTCACAGGAGGAACTATACCTTCAACTTTCCCCTGCTTCTAGCATCAGGGTTAACACAATCTTTGTTCTTTGTCACTGCATCCTTTCCAATTCGCTGCAGTCACCAGAAGGTAATACTACCTTTATGATCATGACTGTCTCACACTATTATTTATGATTTCTGTGCTTTGATAGGATAAGCAGTATTTTGTGCTATTCAAAAGCAAACATGAATACATTACTAGCCAACACGTGCAGAACAGCAGCAAAAGTGTTTATATCTTCAGAAATAAAACTTTGCAAGCTTGTTGATTTGCTTAGGTTTCCATATAGTATCTGTTTTTATCCAAGTTACTTGTATAAGGATTTAGAACTTTATAAAATAATGAGCTTAAAATCAAAATGTTTACCTGGGGAAGTCTGCCTTATCAAGTATTGCTTAACAGGGATGCTAATGACTCACTGTGTAACTCTGATGTTCAGCTCCTTAAATGAAGGAAACAGCAAAAGCATAGTTAAGAACAATACTGCTGTCAATAAAGTCAGGAACTTCACATATACATTTTAAATCCCCCTGCATTACTAAAATGCCAGTGAACTCTGGTCCTCAGGTGAGATGTAGCAATAAAATTTAACAGACTGTAAGCATGCAAAATGTTTTATATAATCTCCAAATTTTAAAAATGATTGGTAGGTTTTGAGAAGAGACACGGTGTTCCTGAAGTCTAAACTTTTTCCAGTAATTACCACTGGGAAGGAATGACTGATTACAGTACTCTATGCTACACGATATACATAGCAGATAAATCAAAACTCTTCCGTGTATTTAGGTGTTCTCCATTTGGTAGAGGGAGTTAACCTAATTTTGGAAAGAGATGTATGTGCCTGAAGGCTGTAGGCTGATGAAAGTCTTTGTACTGTACTTTGTAGGATCGAAACATTTTCTGATGCTGCTGTAAGTCAAAGTCAAAGCTTTTGAATTCAATACAATATGCACAATTACTTAAAGTGCAATTATGTTATTATTATTAAAATTGCCATCCCTTTAGTTCAGCACTGCAAATGGTTGACATGCAAAACAGCAGTCGTAGGTTCTTATAACACAACAGATATGTAACTTTCAGCAATGGTTGAACATGGCAAGACTGAGATTTCTGTTGCCTTCATATTTTCATCCTCTTAAGCCAACATCTCTTTTTCAAGAGTATCGATCATTTGAAAAATATTTGTAGAAGCCTATTCCATGCTCATAAATTAATTTTGTGCTTACCTAAAAGAGAGGGGAAACCTATTCAAATCAGCCAGTGATAAATAAGTAGTGTGGGGGAAAGGGAGTAATTCCCCTGCTTCCCCAGTTCTCCATCCATGTGGAAAGTGCTTTATTAATTTGGCTTTCCCTGAGAAGTATGTTACGAATTACGTTGACAGACTTTGTAAAGTAAAGGAGTGACAACAAGAAGTGAGGATTTTTCAAATGGGCCAAAGAAGTTCAGACCCTTACCTGAAGAAAATCAATCTCCCTTAAGTTACCTGGAAAAATTTGGCTAGTATCCCTCATGTGCCATGGAGCTTCCTGGACTTCTGCCAGATTTTTGTCCCAGAGAATAGACTTAAAATTCTTCATTTCAAAATTAGATGACCTGACTGGTGCCACACAGCAAAACAAGTGAGCTTGAAACTTCCCCTCAAATCACAGCCAATATAAAACTTAGGTTCCTTATTAGAGGTTGGATAAGATTATTGCTATTTGCTTTTGGATAAGAGAAAGAGGTATCTATTCTTGAGCACAGCGTTTAGCACTTTTTATCTGTGGACTATTTCACCTCCTGGAGCCTTGCTGTGATGGAAGCAGCATGTCTGGGCCTAGGAGTACCTCCACCCATAACTGCATGTTTTACTTCTGGAGTTTGGAGGCTGAAAGTGTCTGGTAGCCCCACTAGGTACATTCACCAAAACTTCCTCTAGAAGGTGTTACAGCCTTGAGCTGAGGTGGCACCTACAGAAACATTGGTCGGGGAATATGCCATTAAAGGAAAGAGAATTGCATTCTTCCCTGTACCTTGGCATTGAATGAAAATTCCTGACTCTGTTGGATGTAGGTGGTGAGGTTTTTGGTAGAGGGGGAGATGCAGGGCTTCTGTGGAAGGACATCATGGCTTGCCCTGTGGTAGACACAGCTGGTTCTAGATGGCTCTGCAACAGACCCACCACAGGACACAGAGGACCCGACCCATCAGCCAAGTTGGTGGCACATCTGTAAAAACGTACTTAAGAGCAGAACACACTGATGGGGGAGGGAACAGAGGAGGACATGAGGGAGCAGTGAAAGGAGGAGTGAACAAAAAGAGTGAGAAACAACAGAGGGAACACCACAGCTAGAGGAGTAGGAGGTGCTCCACACTGGAGCAGGCACACTGCCATAGGGACTGCAATCTGCTGAGGACCCACACTGGAGCACAGGAAAAGTATGCAAAGGAAGGAGCTGCAAAGAGAAACAATTACATCTTTGACCACAATCACCTGTGCTGCTCCTTGCCCCCCTGAAGGGACTGGGTGTAACCTGCAGTGATAACAAGGGATGAGGAGAGGAGTCTGGAGTGAAGCTGAGCCTAGGAAAGGGGGAGCATAGGTGTTTTAAATGTTTGTATTTTGTTTGTTTGTTTCCCATTACCAAGTCGATAATTAAATATTAAATTCTTCAAATCCAGTCTGGTTTTCACACAACAGTACTTGGTGAGTTGTCTGTCATTGTTTTCACCCATGAGTTTTCTCGCCCCTGTTCTCCCTATTTTCTCCCTCATCCTGCTGGGCAGGGGAAAGTGAGCAAATGGCTGAGTGGGTGCTTGACTGCTAGCTGGGGCCAGCCCACCATACTGACCCTGAGTCTTGAGCTGGGCTTCAAAAACACAGTTTCTTTGTAGTGGAAACTTTAGGAAAGCTCCAAAAGCCACAGTGAAAAGGCTATTGGTTTGAAGTGTTTCATAGCCTAAAAACTGTAGTTATTTTTATAACTTTCTTCTAGTGGCCTTCAGCATTTCCAGATTTAAAACCACCTTCAGACAATTAAAAAAAAAAAACCTGAATAAATAGTATCTGAGATGTCTTGGAGGAAATATGGTGAGATAAACTGTTTTTAGAAGGAGTAGGATGAGAAAGGAGAGGAAAAGAGCCTGAAATGCCATTGTGAATTCTTTGTTTCAACTGCAAATGAGAGCAGCTTACAATAGTTATCACTGATTTAGAAAGGAGTTTTATACTGAGGACAGCAAATGATGCTTAACATGCTAGACTATAAAGACTCACAAACACTTACCTTCTTCTGTAAAGGCCATTTATTTTCTTGTGTTCTTGCAGATGAACTGGTTGTCTTCTATGTTTTATTGCTCATTTGCTCCCCTACAGTATCTACCTGCAAATACCATTTATGTTTCTCAGTGCTTAGAATACTGTGTAATTGTTTGACAGTGGTTTAACCTATTAAGTGTTTCACAGAACAGCTTCATGTTCTGTGCACTGATAATTATTTAAACTCTACCTGTAAAAAAAATCCCCTCACTTAGTTTCTGTTGATTTCCTAGGAATGTTTTTTGGTTTTCTTTACTTGTTAAAGCTTCCTATTTACTTTATCAAGGATAAGAAAAGTACATTGACAATCAATTTAGGATCCAATTGTATTCTTGTACTAGAGGCTTACTGAATTCTGCCTGTTACAATCCAGATAGAATACAGAATTAGAAGCCACTCTAGTGTAATCTATAAATCATATTCTTTTCACTGGTTTGTTGAAGTCTCAACAACTGCTGCAGTCAAGTGATGAGAGATGGATGAAGTGTTCTGTACTTAATCTGGTCCTGTACGGTTGCATAGCGTTGCGGTGTGCTGTGAAATGGCTTCCAAGGTCTCCCACAGAGGCATCAGTACTTGCACGATGACTCTTAACACATGCCTCAGGTTCCTCACAGGCCTGGATAGTGGCTCTGTAGAAGTGCTCAAGGTGAAGGAGTAAGGATAAAGCTTCTAAGTATGGGGTGACATTTTCACCACAGCAAAACAAAAAATATTAATGGCAGTCATGCTCCAAAGTCCTTTGAGCACACCTGAAACCCCACTGTTTGTGCCCTTGCAGAGAGGATGAGGTACAGTCTTGATGGGAATGGTTATCTCTAGTCTATGTACTGAAAACAGTGCTAGGAACTGTCTGGGGACAGGCTACTACAGGGGGGATGCCCCTACTCACAATGCTTCAGGAAAAATTTTGATTGAAGGCAGAATCCAAAGAATTTTCAGACCATCACTGAAAGGCTGAGAGAAGCTGTGGCAATTCCTGCAGTTGCTGGAGCAAAGGTGCATATTCCAGACATATTTACTTATTAGCAAAGGAAAAGCAAGTCTCTTATTCCTTTTAAGAAGCTTTTTAGTCCTATTTTTCTCATTATGTTTTGTCCAGCTTTCCTATGCATCAATGAAACATTACTTGTCTTCCTTGTGGGTTTTCAACTTCATTAAAATTCCAGACTTTTAATCAAAATCAACAGAGAATGAGTTCACAGATGATAATTTTTTGTCTTTCCTTCCCAGCTCCCCAGAAAGACTTTCAGCAAAGCAAGAAGCTTTTTATTGTCAGGTTTTTTGCCTCTGAAATATTCTCTTAAGAGAAAAGTGAAAAAGAGGATTTTTTCCTATAAAGAATGAATGTTGGACTTCTCAGTTCTGCTCCTTCCTGTTTTGTCTCCCCTTGTTATGCATACTGTATTGTATTTCAAAGAATATTTATAGTAAGGTACTAAAAATCTGTGACACTCTGTGAAAATGTACAAACCATACTTGGTGGTTTTGCTGAATGTAACAATGTAAAATGAACATAATTTCCTTGAGCAGAAATAGAGAACTTCATAATAGGCACCCAATTCAGAGGGTTGGATAAAATTCCAAATTCTCCCAGAATTCAGAAAGTATTGCTGATCTAGTTAGGACTTTCACTAAAACATCTTTTATTATAAATCATTCCCACAGACATTCACCTGTTCAAGAAACTGTTGGTTCCAAGTACATCTCTTTTCAAATCAATCTTATTGTGTCATCAATGAAAGTGGAAATAAACCTAGTTCAAATCATGATGTCAAATCTCAGTAGCTGTAATGGTATTTATGAGAAGGTGAGAATTTGGAAAGCACATAGAGCTGGGAGCACGTAGAGTCTGTCACATGGCTTAGTCATGTCCCTGACTCTCAGCACTAAGCCCTGGGTCCCCTGACCCTCCATGTGGTATTCCTGGTGCTCTTGGGCATAACTGTTACTTTTTGCAGGGTTACTTTTTTTAGTTCAGTGTCTGTAATAACGTGACCACCCATCTGTAACCTGTCACAGTGATATTTTTTCTACCATGAAATTGAGGAGATATACGTCCTTTTAGTCTATATATATATATAAGGTACAAAGTCTTCTGTGGTGCCGTTAGATGGATTTGAGTTGGTTTCAAGAAAGCTAGCTGGTTCATTTAAAAAAAAAAAAGTCTCCAGGATGACATTGTAATAGTTATGCAGTGTGGAAGCGCCAGGAACAGGATTCATAGTGAAGTGGGTAGCTAAATTCGTTTGACCAGCTATACATACCCTGTGCATGCTTGATACCCTCATAATAATTTTTATAGTCGTTTCCTGCAGTAGCGATGTACGCCTCAGTCTTTAGTGGCGGTACCTGCAGGCAGGTCTGTTGATAAGCCTGACAAAGGTTTACGTATATTTTATACATCTCAGCTATTTTACCTCTTTTTTTTTTTCTTTTTTTTTATAGGAGGGCTTTTTCAATAGCTGTGTATCTTTCTATGAGAAAAGCAGTGAGACTTTGCCTTAGACTATTGATAATGCTTTTTTTTGTCCTTTAAATTATTAATTGTCCATATCTTTTTGAGGCACACTGTGTTTGGACAGTCTGCACATTTCACAAGGATAATTTTGTTATTAAACAAACTTTTGTCACTTCATATTACACATGCTCTCTTAATCCACTTACAAGTGGCTATCACACATCAGATTTGTTCCTGTACTTAGTTGCTTCTTTGACACAGCTGCCCAATTATGGCAAACAATCAGCATTTTAACTATAACTTAAAGTTTAGATTGACCTGGGTCCTTTAGATAATTTTATCCGTTATTCATAAGAAGCTAATTTTTTCCCATGCACTATTGTTGGGTTTTCAATTTCAGTGTAGTTCAGAGAGTGTTTGCACTGGATACATTTAAATTGCTCTAAATGGAAAACCTTCAAAGGTATTTGGCTTCTGGCATACCTACATGGACTAATATGTGGGTGACACGCTCAGATTCTCTTAGGTATCTGGGTCAGCTGTTCTCAAGGATTTACTTACATTAGCGAAGGGTACTGCAGTACATTTCCAAAGGTTTTTAGCAATTGTGGTTGCTGTAACGTAAGTAGCTCTCTGGGACTTGCCTACTGGTTAGTCAGTTCTGCTAATGTGGAAAATTAATGTTTTTGCTAGACATGGTAAATCAGACTGATACATGCATACCTGTGGCTTGGTGCTGAGTATCTCTGCTTCACATGCTTCTCCCTTTCATTTTAGTGCACAGAAGGTTCTGCCATTAGCAGAAACCATGCAAAATTGCTCTAATGCTTTAGAATCACTTTGCAGTTGTCTTATCTATTTGTGTCCTTGGAATGTAATCCTTCCCAATAACTCAAAAGAGAAAAGCCTACCAGTTTACGAGTGTCTCAAGTGGCAGCTTGTACAGATATATGCCTTTCTGTGTGATGCTTCAGGTTCTGCAAAGTGCTTGGTAATATACAGAAATTAAAAATTGTCAGTGCTTTATTAAGTCATACTGATAAGACAAAACCCACACAGGGTGAGATTATCCAAACTATCTGTCCCTATCCCAAATCTTGGCTATTTGAATAATACAGGAGAAGTAAAGACAGCAGAGGACTGGTGGAGTAAGTTATCCTATGTTACTAGAAGAACAAATTATTATTTCTGCCTCTCCTCCTCAGCTTTTCCATCAGCTTCTAGAAAACAGCAGTGGGGTTTCTAAGCTTTTACTTTTCCTTGACTCTGTCATGTTATTTTTGAAATAATTCAGGCTGACTCAGTCACCCTGCTGTCAAGCCTGAGAAACTCCACTGACTGCACTATATGTGCTTGGGTGGGCGTAACTGTAGCAGAATTTGGCAGCATGGCCATGAAAGGGAACTAGCAAATGGGATTGCATATAACTTGGGTAACAGGGAATAAGGAGAGATGTGCAAATCCATTCCAGCCTGATGCTTTGACCACTAGTTCATTCCCTCTAAATGGAGTTTTAATATGATATACAGAAAAACAAAGCCCGTTGGCACCTTGATGCCATGATACAACATGATTTCTGTTCAGCTGGAGCATTGTCCCTACCCCTACTTGGAAAGCTGCAGTGTTAGTAACCACTATCTTCTCAAATACATGCTATTTCTACCCCTAATCATAGCAAACACTAGAGTGTGTGAATTTGTTCTACTCCTCTGGGAATTTGCCACTGGGGATGGTGATTGCCTGCATCCAAAGAGATCCTAAGGATAAATGCCAGGTTCTTTCTCCTTATCAGTTTCTCAACTCCAAAGAATCGGTGGCATTCAACTTCCCTTCTACCTTCTTTCCACTCAGTGTCCACCCACTGTTGTCACGTTACTGGTTACCACGTCTAAATCTCTGTTTATCCCTGGGTTCTCTGACATTTTTAGTATAAACTTGAACCTGTTCCCATGTGAGCAGTGCAACATTTCTCAGTGATGCAGGTAAAGAACATGCTATTACTTGCACAAAATCATTGATTTCTAGATAATGAATCAGATCCTTTTATAAATCTCTATAAATAAAATATTTTGCTTTTCTAAAGTGTCAGGAAACTAAAAACATTAGTTGGGGGTGGGGTGGGGGGGGTGGGGAATACCTAGGCAAAACATTCCCTTTTATGAAGACCCTTTCTTTTACCCTAAAGTAAAAACACTGAAATAACTCTCTTGCAAGTAGATTTCTAAAAATCTTTAACATAAGCTTGCAAAATCATTCTAGATTAAGTACATTATTCATCCTGTTGTCTTCACCATTCTTTCTGTGGCTATAGAGCCTGCAAGAAAAAGGACCAAATATAAGGCATAACGTGTCTGGAAAAAGCAGCTTTAAAATAGTACTTGGCATTTTCCAGTTTATTGCACTGAATGTTAATGCACATTGGGAATTCATAAACACAGAGAAATGATTTAGACTTCCCTTCCTGTATAACAAACACAGCAGGACAGAGAAGAGCATAAATTGATATGTTGTTTACAGCTAGGATTATGTGAATACTATTTTAATCTCAGCTAGTTACTCGCTCATACTCTAGGCCGTACCTGCATTCAACCTACAAGAAAAGGTTGGGTGAACTGCACATAGAACAGCTTTAGTTTAGCTTGTTCAGGTACTAGTATGCATGGCCATGTGTATAAACATTGCTTAATGGAGATAAGACCATGGACCCAAGCACTGGTCTGTGATTGCCCAGTATGCTTCTGTTGTGGTCATGCTCCCTATCCCTAGCCCAGTTCTGGCCAACGCCAAGAGCACTCTCCTGGGGAACAGGCTGGGGACAGCGAAGGCCAGCGATGGCTCCCAGCTGGTGCTGCAGTCCAGGCCTCTGTGTTTTGAGAAATGAAGAGAATGCAGCTGCGTAGAAGTGAGCTACGCTGTGACACTTGCCGTCGGGGCCAGCACACAGGCATGTCTTGTTCTAGTTATTAGCACAGGCGTAGCCCACGTAATGCTGTTTTAGCTACATGTGCAAGTCCACAGGGTCTCTGGTGGGCTCCCTTCAAATCCCACACTTGCTGTGGTCCCTGCTCTGGTAGCTGAATTACAACTAGCTTGATTCAGGTAAGACTGTGTGCTGAGGCCCATCCAGTTAATTACAGCACAGCCTGTAGTAGCAGAATGAGAAATGGTGACACCTCGCTGATGAGGCTGCTGGCTATGTTGGGAGCTCTATTCTGAGACAGTTAAAAGGGGAAAGGTCCTAAAACATGCTTTGCCTTTCATTTGAACTGGCATCTTCATTTTCAATAGAAAGGAAGTGTGACTGATGTTACCCTCTATATATTTGACAGTGCTAATCCCTCAGTTGCCCCACTCTGCCAAAGCTACCATGAATCATCTTGGTGGTGCTTGTCAGTGAAATGCAAAAAATCTTTCAAGAAAATAAATTCAATATGTACACACACATGTGTATATACATATATATGTACATATAGAAAGTTATTGATTACTCGTTAGTCCTTTTTGTTTCCTTTCTGTTCCAGGGTTAGATAACATTCCTCTTTGCTGGTTTTATTCACATTTTTTTAAAAAAAGTCACCTCAAAACATTGTTAGAGCAGTTTATTTGTCATGAGGGTAGTCGCCTATCAGTTCATTCTATTTTGGTTTGAGTTAGAATTTTTGAGGAAAAATTAAAACAGATTTTTTTTGACATGCTAAAAACCGGTGTGTTTGCCTAATGAAAAAAAATCTGTGTCTCTATGCAGTGAATTGATTTCATGTGTTTCTAGCTAACTTAACTTCAAAGACATCTCTGGCAGATGGGATGGAAAGTTAAAGTAGAAAGGGAAACCAACCCTCATTCAAATAAAAAATATCATCTCTGCTATCCTTCTGGCAGGTTACATGCAGTCCAGACAAGTAAGTGAAATTCCTAAGTGAAAGAGTTGCTCCACGTCTTCTGTTTCACACACTGACCAGCACAAAAATAACATTCTAGTGTAGCTTAAATTATGTATCTTTAACCAAGGCTTCCCAGGTAATGCAAAGGACTTGCACAAGTTCTGTTATAGAACTCCAATGTTTTTGCTGTCTATGACAGAACATTAGGAAAATACTGATTATGTCTAGGGGACATCCTGCAGTGCCATCCAAAGAGATCCAGTCCTGGAAGGTCAGGACATCATCAGCCAGGGGTCTGAGCTAACCAGCTCTGCTCAAATGCAAGGTGTGTTAGCTGGAGCAAAAAGCCCCAGTAATATGACTGTGCTGCTTCTCAACCTAAGCAGTTCTGCGTGACACAGACTGGCACAACGTAGACACATCCCTAGGGTAAATCTTCAGCCTCGTATAAATTAGCAAAGGCCAGACTTATTCCAGTTGACATCATCTGAAAATTTGAATCATGTTTTGTAATTAGAAGTCCTGTGTGGATTTGAGAATGAAACAAGCACCCAGTGAATTCTCCCCATTCCTGAACTGCAAACTTTGCCAGGTCCATCTTGTTTGGGTTCTTAAATATATTGCCAAATTTTCAATGGAATATTTAAATAGCATTTAAAGACAGTACTTAGGTTATTTAGTTGTTGAAGTGGGATGGCTTTTTGCTATACAGAAGGTTGAATGCATTAAAAATGAGAATGAAGATGAGCTTTCTGTTTAATATTATTCCTCCATACAATATTTTAAAATATTTTTAAAATATAGATCTTAAAGTCAAGTAATCCAGAAACCTCAGTGCTACAATCAAACTGTGTATAGAATTACATGTTTGAACTGGTTTTTTTGACATGCTTTCCCTCATTTTAATCTGGCACCTAGCAGCAGTTGTGGAAATGTCCATGGTGTTCACTGGGGCAAAGCCTAGGAAATAGTAAAGAAGCTTTTAAAAACGTATTTGAAGTTTGAGACCTATGAGAAGTCAAAGCTCTTTGTTGATCTATATAAACATGAAACTGAGAACTGCCAGCAGTCTTATGAAAAATAAAAATCCAAAAATGCCACTGCCAGCTAAACAATATGCATGTAAGTGACAGTAGAATATGGACTGGACCCTGGAATTCCCTAGTCATGGGATTAGGTATTACTGTGAGTAGAAAAATCAAATTGTATGTTTTCAGCAGAAAAAAAAATTGTTTTGAAAAATTCACAACTTGAATTAAAAAAGCATTTTATCAAAAAATTCTGCCCGTGACATCCAGTACTTTTTCCTTATTTCAGCATTAATAAATCCTAGAATCAGAAATATTAGAAATGCCCTCTCTTCCATCTCAGTCTGTCACTGCTTTGATTACATTATTTTTTTCCTATTCTCTGTAATGGCATATGACATTAAAATGGTTCAGAGTCACTAGTCCATTTCTTGCTAGCAGTGTCATTTTATGTATGCCTATCAAGACTCCTAGTGCACAACTCCCTACTAAGGTAGGGCCGTGGGAAAAAAAACAGGCTGCTGTCAGATACCCTCAAAATCATTCACTTTTTATTGTGGCTATATCTTCTTTCTCCTATCTATTTTATCTACAAAAGACTCGTTATTAATTGAGTTTTGATGTAGCTTCTAGTGCAAGCCTATTCTTTCCTTTCCACAAAAAGAAGCAGATAGTCTTCTCAGAATGTAAAGCATAATGCGCCTCTGTCACCGTATATTCTCACGGTCCCTTCTCTCTCCTCTCCTACTCTATCAGTAAAGAGATGACTTTTACTTCTTACTGATGGCCTACAGCATTCAATTTGTACCTTTATCTTCAAGGAAGTTTTTAGTATTCAGAATTAACATTACTCCTGGCAAAAAAAGCCTGGTGGTAATAACAACAACAACAATGTTTTACTCAATACAGAATCATATGTAGATAAAGATACACCTATATGCAATCCAACAGTCTCTTCATTTTTACTGTTACATAGATTGTTTTTTAGTTTTCCCTTTAGCTGACAAAGTAGCAAACACTTTCTCAGTAATGTCTAGAATATGAAAGTTTTTATATTCTATAACATTGTTAAAGCAAACTTATAGAACATAGATTTCAAGCCTTTTTGGAACAGAGGCTTGTTGAAACCTTGCAAACAGACCAACTGCCATTACACATACTCATACACGTAACATAGTACAAAGCCCTGTATCTGAAAAGAGATAATTAAATAATAGTATTTCAGTACTGGAGACTGTTGTAGCAAGTAGGGGTCTCTGACTGCAAACAACCTCCTCTCCGGATGTGCTTGTTTATCAACTTTATGGACACTGCTTCTATAATATTCTTATGATGATTACCTTCATTGTGCTCATTTATGCATTAAAGAGCAAATAGCTTCTGAAGCTACTAAGCTTATAAAAAAATTTACCGTAGTTAATCTTAGGCATATGTTTGAGATGTCTGCCAAAAAAAAGCACATCAGATGCACCACATAAATAGATTTTGATTTTTTTTTTTTTTTTTTTTTTAAGCTCACTATTAAGCCTAACTGGTGGAAGCAATTCAACAACATCCTTTAAAACAATGGCTGAGATGCCACATGCATAGAAGGCAGGAGCTGATTGTTCAGCTGAATCTATTAGCTGGATTTTGGGTACCAAGGGGAAAAATGCCTCCCAACAAGAGTCCTTTTGGAGAAAAGGAGGGATAAAGAGCTGCTTCATCTATCTCTGATGTATTGCCCAGGAAGGTCCAGCTTTGGGGATGGATGAGGCTCTGGGAGCTGCCTGACGCTCACGTCTCACAGACCTCTCTTTGACCATAACCCTACTTCAGAGGGAATGAGCAGGAAAGATTTCTGAACCTCATGCTCTTTGTTCCTGCCTTTTGTCTGGAAACCTTAGCTGGGGACAAAGTCTGAACTCCATTAAACATTTACAGTATTTTCAAACTCAGTGTACGTCTGATAGCACGAAATGCGAGGTTCGTAGATTTCCCCTTGTTTAGATACTTTGAAAGTTACTCTTTGTACTCTAACTCAGAAAGGCTTTTAAAATTAATTTCAGTGATGACTTTCAGTAATGTCTATTAAAAATGGTCTTAAACTTTTCAAGAAAATAAAAAAGATAAGAAGGGTTGGAATTTTTTACCACCTTTTGCCAGTATTTATTAGTCTGGATCACTAGTAGCCTACAGATTATATATAGTGCTTTTTATTTTCAGGGAAAGAACTCCAAATTGTTAATTCACAGACATTTCTTTTCAAGTTTTGCAAGCTTTTCTGACACATGATTATTCTGTGATATATTAAAATGTAAGTCCCTCCTCTTTTGCTTTTCTATAATTTAAATAATTACCTGAATAAAGCATGCGAATTACGGCTTTCGTGTTTGTCAGTTCAATCATGCTAATGTATCTTCTGGCAGAGAATTTCAAACAAAATTACTGTCTCATTCTGAGACATGATGTTAATAAAAGATATTAATTATTTCTTAGAAGGCATATTTCTTAATCCAGACCACAAATTTAAAGAGAGGTTTGCTGGAAAAGAACAAACTCTGCTTTAGTTCTCCCTCCTCCCACAAGCATAGATTTTCTCTCACTCACTCATACAAAAAGCCCTTTTTTCTCCTTCTCATCTATTTCTTCTGTATCCTCACTGACCACTGGTGCCATCACTTGCTTTAATGAGATTTAGGACACATTTACTTTGAAAACTCATCTTCCTAGCTTTGAAAATGTACATGAAGATCACTGGTGTCTAATGAAAGCAAATGGAGAATACAGACTATATTCTACACTATTTTCCTTTCTACAAGAAAGGAAATCCTTTCTTGTTCAGTCTCGTATACTATACCCTGCTGATAAACCAGGCAATTTTAAATAAAATTTTAATAGAAAAAGGGCATGCAATAAAAAAATAATGAGCAAAAGTGCTGAATGCATGTCAAAGGTTTTACACAGCATGAAATTTTCACCGTTCAGGAAGAAAATCTCTTCAGATTTAGTTATCTGTTTGTTGGTATGTCTGGGAAAGCATGGTTGGATCAGTTTTGAAAAGGCAAATATAAATACAAAATACTTGATGAAGTTTGCAATCTTGTTTCTGCTTTTCTGTTGCGGAGAATGGAGGAGAGTTGTGTTTTTTGTTTTTTGTTTGTTTTTTTTTTAGGAATGTTTAGCTTCACATCACAAAGTTTTCTGTAGTTACCTGAGAATCTTAAACTGTCCTTTCATATGACTTCTAAAGAGTGTTCACTGCAGGTGTGGAAAAGAATTTTTTGAAACTTGCAGATAGGAAGTGTATTCTCATTAGAGGCTAAAAGGTTCTATTTTCATCAGTAATACTATAATGAGAGAAAAGGCACATTAAAATTCCAGTTTTGGGGTGGATCTTTTACCTTCTCACAAGGAATCTGGGGGGGGGTATGTCCATTTATGCATATCACGTGTAGGATCATTGTTTACTCTAGCCAGAACTACTAAGTCCCTCATCTCTATCTAAGGGATGAAGATCATTCCTCTGTTCTATTCCACCACTTGGGAAAAAAAAAAAAAAATAAAAAGTATAAACTTTCAATGCACTACCAATGTTCTTCTCTAAAATAATGTTTTATAATGGAGACAATCTGTTTTAAATTGATATTGAGATAATTGGCAGTGGAAGAGACAGGGCTAACATTTATTTTTTTTTACCTCTTTTCAGTGTAACATAGACAACAGACTATTCTGGCTGCAGATACTGCAGCAATGCAAGACAGTTTATCATGGACTGGTGTTCTCACAATAAACCACAATGACAGAAGGAAACTAATTTACGTTTTCAAATAGTGTGACCCAGAAATGCAAAGCAAGCAGCAGAGACAAATACATTGTGTTTTCAAATGATGCTAGAGCAAGTTATGTTATAAAATACATATGCAACTAAAACCCAGAAGGACCAGAGGCTAAAAATAGAATCATAGAATCATTATGGTTGGAAGAGACCTCAAAGATCATCAAGTCCAACCATATACCCGATGCCACCATGTCCTCTAAACCCACTAAACCATGTCTTGAAGCACCACATCTAAACGTTTTTTGAACATCTCCAGGGATGGTGACTCCACCACCTCCCTGGGGAGCCAAATATAATGATCTCTCCTTTTCCCTCTGCTGTTACTCAATGTTAAAACATCATCTGTTGTCCTCTTGTTTGCTTGGGCACCATTTAATGTCTGCATTTCACTTATTGATGCTCCTTCCACTGGACTATACAGAAGCTTCCATTTATGTTGCCCATGTTTGTGTCAGTTTTAACCTTTCTTCACAGTGTATTGCTCTACTTCTGTCCAAAAGCAGTAACAGCTGATGTGTTTCCTTTATTACCTTTGCTCTTTTAGAAGAGTTTCACCTAATATTCTGTACTTAGGTTGAGTATGAATTCAAAGTGAATTATCACAAGTGATACTTGTTTTGGTATTCTATCAGCTCTGTGTATTAATTCTAGACATAACTTGCACTTCCCATGGAGTCAAAACTGCCTTCTCCTGGCTGTGCCGTTGACACTGCGGTGAAAGGTGCACGTGCGATTCTTGCAGTGGAGCTTGGCACAGCTGCCAGCAGCCTCATTTCTTCTGCAACAGCAAACACTATGGGAGCTTCTGTGATAGCATGTTCAATTTCACACAGCTCCCAGCTCCTCCTTTAGTACAAC
Organism: Cariama cristata; assembly: GCF_000690535.1. Taxonomy (NCBI): domain Eukaryota; kingdom Metazoa; phylum Chordata; class Aves; order Cariamiformes; family Cariamidae; genus Cariama; species Cariama cristata. The sequence continues at coordinate 75,961 of NW_009600152.1, forward strand.
CACCTTTTTTCTGAGAGACGGTTTCTATTGGAGTACTCGCTGCCTCAGAAAATCACTGTTCTGTTACATTCTTTTACAGTGCCATAAACAGGTTGCTAGTTTGTTGACTTACCTACAGCAAGCCGTGCATATTTGCATTTTAAAATGGATTCTATCTTCATTTGTGTTTATTTCTTAGTTTTTTTAAAACATTGATTATTCTTTTGACTTTTGATAGTCTTCATTTCTCTGTTATCCTCAGCTTTGTTCACGTTTCCATCTGGACTAGGAACATTAGGTCCTAAAACTAACGCTGTGCCTGATCCTGCACTGAATAGTAAAATCAGTGTTAAGAAGAATCAGAAAAAGTCGTATTATCATACTTTGTCCTGAGAGCAATACAACTGATGCAGATGGAAGCAAGCAGAGTTGTTCTCCAGTCTAAGCTCAAGTGAAGCTTATTTGCTCTTCATGTTAATTTTCATTTTAATTTAAATTCTTCAAATTAATTGTAATTTTAATTCCTTTCTGGTTTCTGAATTCTTGTTAGTCACTTGTAAAAAAGAAGGGATGCCCTGCATATTTAATACGTAGAGATAAAGGCTCATGCATGTATCCATATACAAGAAAACAGATTCAGACACTAAGAGGAAGGCAGAAGCAGACTTCACTGTTAACATTTTGGCAGAAATTTAAGATGAGATTTTACCAAGCTCAACTCGAATGTTTATTTTAGAGGGCAGATAATACAAAGGCTGAACTTAGACGATGAGTGAGAAATAATTTTCAAAAGGCAGAAATTTTGCTTTTTTTTCTTTTACAGGACACCTCAGAAGCATCTATAGGAACACCCAACATGAAAAATATGAGAGAACTATCTAGAGAAAAAACATCAGCCATTAATTGATCCAAGCATCACATAAGACTGGGCAATGTACAGAGAAGGCATTCAGCAACCTTAGGTAATCTCTGGGAAGAAGTAGAGCCAACACCTTACACATACTATGAAAAACAGTGATTTAAAGTAAGCAGTGACTTCTAATGATGAGTCCGCTGTGTGTCAGATGTGTCAGTGGTGAAAATACAAGCCTGTGAGATGAACACAAGATCACATAGCCTATAAAATTAAATGGCCTTTTAAAACAAATCAAATTCTGTCCTAGGCAGAATGATAAACAAAAGCGATAGCGCCAAGCTGAAAGTAACCAATGTATTTCAGTGTTGGAAGATCTATTTTTAATCTTCCTTCTGACCAAATTTTGTAAATATGCTAAAAAAGAGTGCAGAGGATGGAGAAAAGTTCCAACTCACTTAGACCAACAGTAGTGATCTAATTAAAAAAGATTCCGAGTGGCCCCCCAAACCCAAGAGCAGGCTGGGAAAACTACTAACTGTATCCTAATCTCTAACTCACTAGGGTCTCCAGTGAGGCTGAGACCAAAATTTAAAGGCTTACTTAGTCCTTTTGGATCTCTGGGGTTTCAACTTTTTCCCCATTGAAGGCACTCCTTTTTTTATTCATCTGGCAACACACGGTACTGTGGTTTGATATTTCTTTTTGCTTTTCATTCCCATTCCTGTGTCTGGAGTTTCCATGTACTGTAAAACTGGAGGAAGTTTTTAAATCATGTTCAGAATATTGTTCTACATTTCCCACAGAAGCAGCTTTCTACCCCACAGTGCAAATTCCAAATGGGAAGCAGTATGACTAACTTTTGAAGGCACCATCCTGCTTTCTTACTGCCAGGGCTTTCAGGTTTACCATGGAAGTTAAACAACCAAAAATTCAGCCTTTTATCCCGGGTACTTAGGAACACCAGGTGTAGGTACTAAGGACCAAACCAGCAAAAGACTCACCCTGATCCTAGGTATATTATATAAATATGGGTTAGCTCCATTGTTATGGATTTGCTCCATTAGCGTAAGTGAGACAGTATATTTGCAAGAACATTTTTTTTGTATATAATCATTTCCATTTCCATTGTCGGTCATCAAGATGAAATGCTCTAACTCTGAAATCAGCCTGTCATTTATATCATTTGAAAAACTACTTACTTGTAGTAAAAGCTACTACTACTTATGCTTGCAAGCATACTACTCCTACATGCATGCTTTCCTAGTCAAATTAACCTTCCAGTCAATATTTCATTTTTACATTATTTTCAGCATCTCGTCTCTCCACAGTAAGTGTGTACTGGATAATAACATAGCTGGTATGGTGCTAAATTCTTTGAGGCACAAGAGATGAAGTAAAAAGGGCTACAGACCAAGTGGCTACTGTCCTGAATACAGAAAGCCCAAGTCCAAAGATAAAAAGACTTTGTCAAGTGGTGAAATGCAGGCAGAAGGTAAGGACAAAGAAACTCAGGAAAGACATAAAATATTATCTCCCAATTTTGACAGCAGCACTAAAAGGGGGCTAGTAAGGAAATTAAAGCACTGGAGGCCACTATGATACATTATAAACAGATCAATAGCATAAATTGTCACATGTATCTTCTTCCTTTAGTTATTTTCAATAACTAAACACTGACCTTTATAAACAGGTACAGAGCTGCGAGAAATAATTTGATTCATTTTGGCTAATGCTATAAACCTAAAAGCATCAAAGAAGCCTAAAAGTCAAACCAAGAGATATTACTAACATTTTAAATAGTAAAAGCTTTCCTTTACAAAAATGCTATCTCATCAGAAGAGTATCAAACACTCCTAGAATCTACATTGGGCAGTTCAAATTTTCAATAGTATCGCTATTTTGAGGGGGGAAAAACACAAACAAACAAACAAAAAAAGAAAAAAGTGTGAAAATTACTGTTCCAGCAGTATCAAAACATTTTATTGAAGCCTGTTGGCCTCATGAAAATTTCACTTGCACATTTCCTCACATCCAGGTTCAAATTTTGACCAGAGCATGTGCCAGTCCTTAGACTAACCAGGAATGTTCCTATGAAGTTCAAATTATTTCTTTGTTTCAGGCAGAGAAATGGTTTGCAACTGTCTAATTTCTCAGCTGACTGGCCTACCCATCTCTTGGTTACACTGAATTGGAGCTCTCCCCTCTTCCTCCATGACCTCCAAATGGAGTCGTGCCCCCCCCGCCCCCGAATTTCAAAACCTCAGAATTTTCCCACGATCAAATGGTTATTTTCCAAGCAACCCCACTGCCACTGTAAGTCATAGGCTTGAGTACCATGAGTAAACTGCTAGATTAAATGTAAACCAGTGTTTCCACTAGTTTGATGTAAAAATATTTGAGAGACAGAAAACTGGTAACTATAGCAGGGAACAATAGAATATTCCTGCATTGTTGGGATTAGTGGTATTGAATGTTAATTTCCCTACTGACAGTATTTGCTGCGTTTCTCTAAAAGATTATGAACCATAGTAGGCAAGTGAGAAGAAGAAAAAAGAAATACCTCTTTGTTTCCATCTGATTGCAATGGTTTATATATCAACTCATGTAGCTCTTTAAGAAAAGCATGTCTTGCAAATAGCTGGTGTATTTAAAGGATTTATAAAACTAATTTTTATCAGGCACATTCCAGCTGGGTTGTACGTTTGTTTTGCTGTCTGCTTAGGGAAGTGGGTTATTTATACTATTATTTTGAATCTATTATTCATGTATTGCTGTCCATGTCATGAATAGCATCTCAGGGAAGAGCTGATCCTGGGTCTAAAGAAGGTATACAAAGCTAGATATCCATCTTTGCAGAAATCTGATTGTTGGGATTTATCATCATAGCATCTTTCCTTATTAAATGTTTTCTGTGAGGCTGTAATTCCATATGTTATTGCGCTGAACAGCAAGAGAAAACCTTTAAAGTACAGAAATCAATGTAGAGCAACTGTGAAAAAAAGCAGCAATTATAGCAAAAGTGGTAGTTGGATAAAGCCAGACTGTTCTTTTGTGCATTCACACATAACCCAAGACTGAAATCCAGCTCAATTATTTATAGGCTTACAGAAAAGAAGTAGAGGGAATGTGTTTAAAAAAAGACTACAGTTTGCTTTCCGTTGTAATATTTTGAATTGTTTCATTTTTTCCAGAGATGTACACTGCCTACCCATGAGGCAATAGTATATGCTGGAGAGGGTATTATCTGATGTTATAGCTTACATAAAAGGAAAATGTTTTCTCTTTCCATTCCTCTTTTAGCTAGCCAGGACAGCCACATATTTTTTGGGTATCAAGCAGGAACACTAAAAATGTGATAGAGGCAATGGCTTCTGAACTTAAATAGAAAATTTTTCCAATTTGCTCCCAGCACCGCTCTGAAAGAGCTGTAGTAAGAAAGCTCAATATTATCTTAAAACCCAATATGTTACTTTCAGTGGGAAAATGGAAAGCCATCATTTTACATGAAATGCCCTTGCTGATGATATTTTTTCTGTATTTTTTTTTAAAGTGGAATTTCAGTTCTACATGCCAAAGGAGACGGGCTGCTGATTAAAGTTGTTTGATCACACACCAGCAGACTGAAGACCTCCCACTGCCTGCTGTAATTGCTCCCTCACTTTCTCAAAAGCACGTCTTTACTATTTTGACTTCATCTCTAGCCTTGTGTAATAAAAACGAAGTCATTTGTCTGGTATGTATTTATATCACTATAATACCAGTCCTCTGTTTTCACAAATTGATTTTCAGTGTGTCATTTCCATGTATGTTAGCCTATTGAACATTCCAAAACTACCCCAAAATAATTATGATGAGATGCTCATCCTAATACAGAGCTGAAACTACATTCCTAACATGAAGCTGCTTTTCAATATATATTCCATGGAAAAACTTTCTTTGAAAACAGTAATACAGCAATGCATTTGCCTGGTACTTTACTAATGCTACACACAACATCTGTCCAAAAGAAAAATTAATCTCAGAATAATTAACAATACTTGTTGCAACTCATTAGGATCAGCACATGAAACTGTTGCTGCTGGCAACACAAGTGACGCACACAAGTCAGCTAGTGGCAAAGATGTGTCACTCCCTCTAATCACAGGAGGGGAGGACAGGAGATCTCTGCTGATCACAAAGTACCTTCTGAATTTAAATTTAGTATTCATGTTGATTAAAAGGTTTTCCACTTTAATCTTACTTAATCAGATAAAAAGACTTAGTACCATGTGTATGAGGCAGGATCTATGACTTATGGTAAACTGCTGCTTAACAGAATGAAGTCAGAATGCAGTTCTCACACAAAAAGGAGGAAATTATGTTTGTAACTACACCATTCCTGGAGAAACAGCAAGGTTCATAATAAACTACATAATGAAATAGTATCATACCTTTTTATCATACATAATAAAAGTAGTGTGATCATCTGATAACTTTTTATTAAATGACCAGAGTGTTACTGAATGCAGACAAAAACTATCCCTTTCTTGAGGAGGCACATTAGGATGGAAAGAAAAAGGTAAATGTAACTTCCTCCAGAATGTGCAAGAAGGCATGTTTATAACTTGTATAGCTTGATTATAGTCTATGTGTATGCACACAGGATTGTATGAATAGTCAGCCCACCATCCAACCGGTTATTCAGCCTCACAGCAATCATGCCTGTATGGTTGCAAGAGAGATGTTAAATTTTTGCACACACAGTTTTGTTGCACAAATATTAGCCCAGGTTTCTTGCTGTAGAGGACTGAGGTCACGTCTACACCAGAAAGTTCTGGCAGGACTTTGGACTGTTTACAGCTTGAACACATTGCACTGGAAGGACAGATACATACTTGCTGAACTGCCTTTGCTAGTGCCAAATATACTCCCCTTAAAAGTCCATTTTGGCAAAAGATATGGTATACACACTTTCTACTGACCCTAGCAACTCTGCTGACCACAGTTCCTCAGGGACATCTTGAAGTGTGTTGTGGGATATCAGCCAGGAGCTCACGTTCGAATTCTTATAACTCCCTTTCTTCCAGCCCACTGTGTTTTTCCCATTCTTTAACATTCACATTTCTGGTTTAGATTTTTTTCATGATGCCTGTTCATCTTTCTGTTCAATAGCTCAATCAGAAATAGGGTCCCCGAGAGAGAAGTAGCATACCAGAGCCTGCTCACAGACATAAACTCCCCACAGACTCTCCTCCCAAGGTAGCCAGTGGAGCTGTGGTAGAGACCAGCTGTAGTGGCTGATGATGGCAGTGCATGAAAAGGGCAAGATGTCTTAGACATTTGATGGTCAGCACTGCGCAACAGAGCAGCAGGAAGCAAGCTTTAAAGAATGTGCCATGTTATACTGTGGTACAAATCCAGGAAAATCACCAGTGACTCCAAATTTCATGAAGGTTGAAATGTCCTCTGGCACAGAGACACTAGTGACAGCAGATGGAGGTTGCTCATTTGCCAATCCTGAGCCCCGATGCTGATTCACGGGGGGCAAGAAGGGTCAGGGAGCTTACAGCAGATATAATCCCTCCGTTAGCACTGTTACATGGGCTCAATCTGCTCTAGCCTTAACACAGTGTCCTCATAGCCGTATGGATGCACAGCCTTCCTCTTTTCTCATATCCAAAATTTGGCTCTGGCCAAGATAGTTACCAGAGGTTAATGAGGCTTGGGCTGGGAAGCCCAGCATGGGAACAGATTGTCAGTCAGTTGTACCTGATAGGCAGATTTGAAATAATGGGACACCTAAATTTTGGAAGAGGCAAAAGTGTGGTGCATAACCCAGTTTGACTTACCATATTGTGCCTCTGAGTACAGAGGAACAGCTACACTGGCTCGGACAAAAGGTCTGATTAGCCTCATACTTCTGTGACAGTGGCCAGCAACAGATACTGAAAGAAGAGTAAAGAGACCAGGCAAGTGGTGGCACTTCTCCAGAACACCCTCCCAGCCTCAGGACTTCCTGGGTCAGAGGTTTTCACATTGCATTTCATAGTCTTTGATTAATTCCTTTTCCAGTAACTTGCACTGTTGCTTTTTGAAACCCTGTAAAATTTTAGTATCCACAGCAAGCTGTGGTAAGAAGTTCTACAATTTTTGGGGAAGTTGCCTATGGAACTACATTAATGAGTTTGCTTTGAACAGGTAATTAATTTAATCTGATGCTCATGATATTTTATACTGAAGGAGACAGCAAGAAATTGCTTGCTGTTTACTGTTTCATGGCCATGTGGGACATCATAGTCTTCTATGATAGCACCCAGACCTATGCAATGTGGATGCTTCATGAACAGCATTCACTAGGTGGGAAAGGTATGTGATGCTGCAGCCTTATAAATACAAAATCTTTTCCACCAAAACCAATAAGAATACAATTCTGGGACCTACATCTTTAAGGACCTACACCTTAAAGAGCCAGTGCTGATCTTAGAAGGCTGTTTGCTTCCTTGGTTTATACCGACTAGCAATAGAGATGCATTTGTCTTTTTTTCTGAACAGGGACAACAAAGCTGTTGAATGTGTACCAAACAGACTGAAAAATCCTATCACTGACTCATGACTAGCCTGAACTGTAATGAGTAAGTATTCTTATTGTTGCTACTGTATGTTATGTTTTCTATAATATTCGTGGAGCAAAAGCTAGCTAGATGGAGGAGTGAAATGTAAGGACTGCTGATATTGAATAACCTGGCACAATTAGAAAAGCTCAACAAGGCTGTAAAGATCCCTTTAAGAGTCAGTCAGAATTGCATAGCATGCTGCTTTTGTCTGGTTGTTTGCATAGTTGGCTTGGATTTAGATTTTTCATAACTTGTAAATGCCTGTTATGAATAAGGTAGAGGGGATGTTAGAGCCTGTAAATATGTATAAATAGGAATGTCATACTCATTAGCTAGTTCATGATTTGAAAGCAAAGTTATATCAAATTGTGATAAACAATGTGCAAATAGCAATACACTTCAGAGCTTATGAACTTGAACATTAATACTTTTTTTTTGAAAAAAACTTAGTCACACTAAGATGTGTGTGAAGTGTTTTCTGACACAGCCTGTATTTTTTCCCACATGCCAGTGTATGTTTCCTTCTAGCTTTTTGTCTTATCCATGGAAGTCCTGTTACACACTTCCTAGTCCTCCCACAGCTTTCACCATTCTTCTAATATTTGTCTTGTACTTTCTGCTTTTCTTCAGCCATGTTGTGCATTAACCCTTCGTGCTTCTCCTTGGACTCAAGCATGCTCAGCTGTTGTATCATGCAGTCCTACTGATCCCTACTACTACACTTGACAAGCACTGGGGACATAAGCTGCCCTACTTTTTCTGATTTTCTTTTTCTAATCAAGGTCAATGAGTAGGGGGCTCCGACTTTGAAAAATGCAAATATGCACATTGAATAAAATGTCAAGTGAGGAAAAATAAAACCACCTTCTTGAAAATTTGAAAAGGGTTAGATTTGCATCAGGGCTGTTCGACAATTTGAACCATCACAAACACAAAGGTACTCCTGACAGCCTTCCTGAGAGATATTTGTGGCAAGAGAAAGGATTCCCAGGATTACTGGAGACTCGTTGGCACCAGACTACTAAAACAGAAGTAGGTGGAGATGAGCACTGATTGCTGCCTGTAGTTACACTGTTCATGACTTGAGTGTGGGTTCTTGCCATGGATTCTGTGCAGCATTGTCCAGCCCAGATCTTTGTGTTTTGAAGTCCTCCTGGTTATCTCAAGGGTTAATGTCCCCTTCCCTCTCCTGAATAAATTAATCATTACTGGGTGCTGCTAGGACTCCTACCTTGCAGTCAGAAAAGGTGTCCTCTCTCACTTGTAGCAGTGGTGATCCAAACATGGCTGGAAGTTTTCTGGTAGCGAGAAATGGTAAGTTTTGGAGAGAAGCACCAGGTTATCCTTTGCCTTTCTTCATCTAATAGCGCAACTGAAACAGCTGATGGTGTTTCTTGTCCTTGCTGGCTGAAGAATTATATTGCTTGCAGAGGTAATTTTTCTTTGGAGGTGGAAAGGTGGTTTAACCAGCAAGAACTTTAGCCAAAAGCTTTACAGTGCAAGCTAAGTTTGAGAAAGTGTCCTAAAGTAGAAGCCCAAAATGCAGTTATTTACCATGCTGCAGGTCACACCTGATCCTCTAATGCTGTGCTTCCTATTAGCAAGACATTTTGTGCTGAAGACATGAATATTTCAAGTGTTTCTTGATTTTCTTTTTGTGAAAACTAGATGTAATAGAAAAACAATCACATCAGTGCTGGTCTCCCATGGTTTAGAAACTGTGCAGTAAATACTGTAAACAATTAGCAAATCAACATTTTTATTTATCTTATGTGGTAATGCCCACAACAAAATGTGCCAGTTTGGGAATGTTCAGAAAAACACTTGAGGGAGGAATCCTGCCAATGATAGCTGTAGCAACAAACAGCAACAATAACATGTATGCTTTTACATAATTAGGATAATTGGCTTTGTTTCTTAAAACACAGTTTTGTTGTTTTGGATTAACTGACAGGGTAAACATTTGTGTTATCTTAAATTACTCAACCCTTGTTACTCTGAATCTATATTCTCAGTCTTCACCAAATATATAAATGTCTACCACAACCTCACTGAAGTAGCTGCTAAATTGAGCTTTTGGTAATCTTGAAGTACTGCTCTTCTCAGCTTCTGCTCTCCTATAGCTCCTCCCTTCACTTTCCTGGTGTACTCCATTGCATTCCACTCTCTAATGCAACAATCCACTGCTTGGCCTTCTGCTTCTGTTTTGGTTCCTGCTTGCTAATTCAGTGATTCACCACCCAGTCTCATCTCTGATTTACAAGTGTGTTGCATAGCCCACAGTGAAGGAGATGAGGCAGTGAAAAGGACAGCCATGGGAAATTAAATAAACTTGGAATTTATCCATCTTTAGAAAACAGTGCAAAGTCTTTTCATCTCTATCACCCCAAAAGTTTTTAGGGCAATAGTTCCTCCTTCTGTATACCCTCCTACCTCTCCTTGAAAAAAACTGTAAAAATAAATACAAGCAAAATAATGAAGTCAATAACCTTACCAGAAAAATAAGGATATCAGCTGACTTCAAGAAGAAATGGATACTCCAAGAAAGAAAAGAAACTCATTAAGCCCATAAGGAACTTTGCAATCAAGAAGTGATTTTATACAGAAGGTGCCCCAAAGTTATGACATTACAACATCCCAAGAAAGGATAGGTAGAGAGAGGGAGATGCATGGACATGAGATTTTAAAGCAGAACCAAGGCAGTTGGAAGACAGAAATAAAAATATCAAAGCTTTCTGTAAATATTCTGGGCCTGATATAGGTATCAGTGCAAATCAGTCTTATTCCCTTGAATTTAGTGGAACTATATTTACAACAGCTTAGTGTAAGCCCATCTGCCACTTTTGCTGTAATTGGATGGCTAAGAAAGGAATAAAGGAGCTGTTCACTGATAAAATTAAACAGGAGCCGTATTTTCTAGGAAAATTCATATGGGACAATACACGTGTTGTTTCCCTGTGTGGCTAATATGTCCAACCTTTCTTTGGCCAGCAAGTAGCATGTCAGTCTTTGCAAAGGTGCTTCTGCCAGTACATGATGTTGTAATGAGATTTTACCACAGAAAAAGAAAGGCTAATTGGTATCCTTTTGAAATTTCTGGCATGCACACACATACAAACCAATTTTGACAAAATGTAGTACAATTTACTTTTGGATCAAAACATCTCTAGACTTTACTAATAAGGCTCTGACTTCAAGAGAACCTACACCCTGTTTTCATTCCCACCACATACTTACGCTTTATTTTTTCGTTCCTGTTAAGCATTAAGCTGTGACAAGAAGGTACAGCATCCAACAGAGACTGGTTTTGTTTGCTTTCAAAATTTGTATTTGGGACTTTACTAAGAAGAGGGACATGGTTTTACTTGTTAGCTTTGTAATTTTGACTGACAGCTAGGGTGAATTTATGATCCTCAGCACCCACATGCATATCTCCTGTTATGCATGAGTACACTTAAGTGATAGAAGTGCACATTAAAACTCAGTCATTTGGAGTTCCTCCCTCGTTTCCACGCACAGAATACTACCTATATATATAGTCTCCCCCTGCCACAGCGAGATAGAGAGGCTTAAACGTCTCCTGGGCTCTGCGTGATCTTTTGTCTCCTTAGCTGTGTTCCATATAATCGAAGTGACATCACAGGGTGGCCTTTTGCCTCTTTCCACATTATTTTCAAATTAATTAATGTCCTAAGTTTAGAATGTTTAGAAGGATTTTAACTTTTACTTGGCAATTTTAGTTTGCATATATCATTTTTATCTTTTTCTTGGGATGTGTATTTTTAGATCAGTGACCTTTTGGATGTATGATTCATGCTGATTGAATTTTCTCCAGCTGGTACATTTTCACTTAAGCTGATACAAATGCAGTGAAACTGATACTTTTGCAATGAAACCAGCCATTACACACCTATGCTCTCAATTTTTGTACTAGAAATAAATAGATTTTCTTTTCTCTATTTTTTCCCAACATGTCTGTAATAACCTTTCAGGAAGAAAAAAAAAAAAACCAACATATAAAAAAAGCCCAAGCACCTGTACACTAATGCCACTTGTCACAGACCAGGAGCTATTCCAAATCAGATAACTTAATGCTATTTAATTTATGATGGAACTATTAAAAGTCAAGCACACCTTCTATTTATTAATGCAAGTAACTAAGTAGATTAAATATTTTGTGCATCCATCAGACTGCAATAAGCTCTGCAAAAATGATTTTGTGATTCCTTGGGTTGTAATCTACACACATGTGGTTCTTAGACCCACTCTCAAGAATATTAACAAGCATGTCCATCCGCAGCTGAGTATTCAAAAAAAAAAAAAAGTAATAGTATATTATCTGTCCACCGAAGAGCAGCCCTGAGCTTTTAATGGGTGTCTTTAAAAGAGGCTATAGGTAGAATGTGGGAGCAAAGAGCATTTCCATGGTTACACAGCCAGGCATGTGTCCTTTCTGCATTCTTATTTTGTCATGAGAAAAAAGTCGCCTTACTATCTCCAGCCCTGGTCCCCTCCCTGGAATTCTCCTCTTCCCCTACAAAACCCACACAGGCACATGGACTCACTGACATTTTGAGAATTTGATTCACTGTTCACCTTCGGAGGAGGGACAGGCTTCACTTCCATATTACTTCTATACTCAGAAAGACACTCTACTCCTACATTTTCTGTGTAAGAGAGAGAATTATAAATAGTAGCCTGAAAAAAATAAAGAAAAAAAACTGTAACAGGACTCTGAAAATGGAGGCCTTGGGGAAAAAAAAAACATGGACCCTGTTGGTTCAAGTACAAAGACAACATCAAACTTCACAATCATATTATGTGCAAAATGTTAGGAGAGAAAAGCTGTCAAGAAATTTTTTAAACTTTGACCCTCATTGCCGCCTTAGTGTAATCTGCAGCAAGTAGCAAAATCCATAAGAAAGCAGCAAGTCAAGGTACCAGTCAAAAAAAGGCACAGATATTGTTGATATAAACAGATCTTGGAAACTGGCACTTAAATGTGTTTTAAATATTTCTGTTTGCAATTACATTAACAGTATTTGATGTACTGTTATTTTTTTTTTAAATGTTCTGTGAAGTGAGTGCAATGTTCTTAACGGTTTGTGTTTCTCATAAACAGTTGTTGTCTGACATGCTTAGGTTTGTCCATTATTTATTCTATGTGTTCCGTAAACCCAACGAGAAGATTAAAGTATGGACACCCATTGCCACCATGACATAAATTGTGTATCTTTTTGGAGGACAACAATATTAAATAGTTTTATTATAAAGAGTTCCAGATACTGAGCTCATGGGGCTGAGTCTAAATGCACAAAGAAGTGTTGATATTATTTTGTGTGAAATGCTATTAGGAATGCTTAAAGAGCTGGTTATATAAATCAGAAAGTAATCAGGAAATACTCTGTAAATGCAAACAAAGAGATCAGTTGGCCATTATTTGGGAGGATGCTATTATTTGTTGTCAGTTGGTGAAATATTTCTGAAAATGTTACACACTCACTCAGATTGTATATGTATTATCAGAATAATGTTAATTGTGGAAGTATTTAGTTACTTGTTAATATCTAACTTCCACCGTTAGCTACAGTACCAGAGAAAATATAGATACATTCTTTTGGAGAGCAGAATCTGTCCACTCTTACTTGAGTGACCACTCACATGCTATAAATAGTGAGCATCTGACATGAAAGAGTTTGTTAACCATCTACAACCTGAATTCTTCTGAAAAAATTATTCAACAAATACTTATAAATAATGGTTACACATGTAGAAAATGGAATTAGTTTGCACATACTTATACATGAAAAAGAACTACAATTTCAAAAAGCTGTTGGGCCAGACTCGCCTGTCATTCTTGCTTATGTCACTGTTCATTTCTTCCACAGATTTTCTGCTCACATCTGTGGGATCACCTTCAAAGATAACAGAAATGGCCTTAATTTTTAGCAGAACAAAAGTTATTGGAGAAAAAGGAGCCATCTTTTGTTCTAGTAATGATACTTGCTTCTGACTTTGACTTTGAGATCATGCTAGTCTGCATCACGAAAAGCCTTAATGCAATCAATGTCATCACATTAATGCAAAATCAAAACAGGTAGTATAATACAGTAAGTTAGATTAGAAGGGACTTCCAGAGGTCATGTAGTCCAAACACCTGATCAAAGCAGGGTCCAACTTCAAAGTTAGGCCAGGTTGATGTTAGATCAGTTCAAAACAGAAAATAAGCTGGTGACCACAATCATGATTGTCCTCTGATACTTTAAAGTTATATCACTTACTAAACACTCCTCCAAACACCATTTAAGGCACCGAAGAATGTTTATTTGAATGATTTTAAGTTTTGCAGCTTGCTTTTGTCACCTTTGCCAAGACTGATTAATCATTGGCCCTTCTCATAGCGGAGAGATGATAATTAATCTTGGTTCTTAACTTTAACACTTAAAAAAACCCCAAGGTTTGACTGCTAAATGTTCAGTATGGACAAGGCCAAGCAGCTTAACAAGAGCATTGTGTTATACAAGAAAAGGTCTACAATCTTGAAGTAAATACTAGGGCAATATCTTTGACTCTTAACACCGAGCTTTCAGGCTCCATGTTCTTTAAAAATCCTAGAGGCTTACAAGTATTTCAGGAGTCAAATGAAACTAAAATTTAGGAGTGGAATGAAAACACAAATAAACACAGATCTTCACTGTGCAAATGCAGCATCATAATAGTAGAAGCAGCCTGACACTGGTGCTGATTAGAGCTATATTTGGTGTATAACTTATAAGAAAGATGGAACTGTAGAAATTAGTGAACTACAGTAAAACACATCAGCTAATAAAGAAGTGATCACAACATTTGTATGAATGACCCAAAATGATTGTTGGTGAAACAGCTAACACACAAAACTTTCTAATATAACATTTTAAAGATGGTAATACAGACACCGGATACTTTATATTTGCATTTATAGTCTCAGCTTATGTGTATTTTATTAACTGAAAGAATCACTGCTTTGTAAATTGTAAGTGAGACTCTGCCATAAAATCTAAGCTGGAGATGGAATTCTGCGGAGCTCGATCATTCCAAATTAATTAATCAGTAGCCCTACAATTAATGCTTCTAATTAACAGATTAGGCCACAAAGGGATTACTGTCTTAGCAGCCACTTACTCAACTGTTTGCTGCACACTGGGGAAAAGGGTTCTGCAGGTTTGCTGCAGATCCCCAGCACAGATGGACAGGAGGAGGTGAAACAGTTTGAGACTGAGTGCAAGGAAGCATTTTTACTCCCAGCAGTTCCTCTGAGGTAGGGTGATGACTCATAGGAGGGGTACAGTCCAGCAGGTAGGCTTTCCTGGAGCAGCTGGAAAACAGGAATAGTCTTCCCAGGCTGCTCTGAGGCTAGTACAGCAAGACATTACTGATTGCTATTGCTTGATTGCAAATTGGTCAATAACAGTCTGGATGACTGTGTTGGTAAGTGATAGCGTTTAGCTCTTAGAAAAGAACTTGGGGTCAGATGAGAAGCTGCTTCTTCACATGATGTTTCAAAGGTTGTTTCACCAGAATGAATGAGAACAAAGCTTAGTCATGCATCTTCTGTGTTCAGAGTACACAAAATGTTTGCATGTTTGCAGCATGCAAAAAATATGTGCTAATGGTAGAAGAGTTTCCAGTGGGTGAAAATAAAATATCAGCATTTGTCACTACTGTGATCTAGTGATTTGCTTCTGATCAGGGATTAGAAATGCTCAGCAAGGATCTCACAGCCATTAGAGCTTCATATCCTTGCATTCCATGTGAGATGGTTTAGATGCTATTATTCTTGGATTAAAGCAAAAGACATTGAGGACAGATCACAACTGAGGAAGAAAAATATGGAATTTCCTATATCTGGAGAAAATAGAGGAATTTATGTCTAGAAAGAGACATATTTCTGTTTCTCATGTTCATATGCAATCTTACATTGCAGTTCTGTTTGTGGTCACATTAAAATAAAATCCCTTTATAGGAAAAGTTTCAAATAGATTTGAAAAAGAAAGGCATTGATTTTTCTGTCCTGAGTTTTCAGTCCTGTGTGGGTCTCTGCCTTCTGTTTGCAACCAGTTTGCTGGACAGCTGTTGAAATTCAACTATGCATTTTTAATATTGAAATAGTAAAATTAACTTCCTGAGGTAGCAAAAATTAATTGGAAATATGCCTAAATCACAGTGGTTTTAATAAGAATTTTAAGGACTAAACTTCCCCTTACTGTCTGTGAATGGTCAGCAAGAAGCGTTCCTGTTCTCGTAAACCTTGCATCATGGCTTCCTCCACTCATACTACAAATGGACTCTGTGTAAAGAGCAACATTCAAAAGACCAGTGAGGAGGTGTAGGGCAAGAGTCACTCCACAGATCATTCGAAGAAGAATCCACTGAAGGTTATTAAATATAAATAGAAAGCCATTACCCAAAACTCAGGAACCTTCTGAGCTACACACAGCTACTGGGTGAGAAGACTTGCTGAGGAAATACCACTATATGCTTGCTGTGTTCTTTTGGTGTTATCGGTGGCTGAGACAGGATGTTGAAGTAGATGGACCTTTGATATAATCTGATATTCATACAACTGTGTTACCTCAACTGCACTAAATGACATGGACAGTTGTGAAGAGTGCAACTAGTGAAATACCAGAATTTACAAGAGTACCTAGATCACAACTGAAGTCTGTTGTCCCTTACCACACACGAGTCCACCGTAAAGACCAAAACTGAAAATCAGTCCAAGATCCAATATTCAGTTTTGCCAGTATATATAGATTGGAATTAAATAAAACTCATATTGTTAAAGGGATAGAACAAGTGGTTCAATTTCTCACACTCTAAATCAAAAAAGATAGTTGTCTTGCCTGTAAGGATCCAAGCCCAGCATGTATTTCTTGAGAAGGACATTCTGGAGAGAAATACAGATTATAAATATACTGCATGGTGATTACCTTGTGTGACAGGTGGACAGAAAGTCAATTACCAGAAACGTTTACCTTTAAGATTTGAGAAGGGGTTTTTTGTGTGTATTTCATTAATGGAAGAACAGTAAAGAGTGTTGAGGGATTTGATTTTTAAAACAAAATACAAGTTAAAAACTTGTCATGAATTTGGAAAGGCAGCAGTGTCTAGTCAAATGTCTCTGATTAATTCTATGAAGGCATGCCCTCTTTAACCTCTCTCTGAAGTTCAGTACCCAGAAGAAAAGCAAAGCCTCATGGTAAAATCTTCATAAGAAAAAAATCTTGGGAAGGATATGGCTGGCTGAAAGACCTAAAACCCTGCATGGAAGAACAAGGCAACAGTGGAAGGAGTTGTTTGTAAAGGCAAATGCTCTGTTGTTAGCTTCACATGATCTCGGTAATACACTCTGACATCCTGTGCTGTAGGAGCAGATGCCTAAACTTACCAAAAGGCAGTAAGACAACACATTTCCGGACTTCGCCAATTAGTAAGAACAGTCTTGTTATTTAATGCAAGTAGAGTTCCTGTACGTCGGCTGCACCTTATCTTCCAGAAAGAATGCAGTTCTGATCCACAGTCTCAATTTAAAACAGAAAAGACTGAAGCAATTATTACTTGCGTAAACGTGGTTTCTCAGTGGACCACAGCCAATTACCAATAATGTGATAGTGAGCAGAGAGGATGTACCTGTCAGTATCCTCCTTTATTACAGGTTATTTGAAAAATTAATTAAAAGATACCTCCATTTTACGTGTTCGCCACTTCCAAAACTTCATTTTCTTAAGAAAGCCTTTGCTAAATCTCACAGAAAAATGACAAAACACTGTTCAGTGCTTAGAGGTTTCTTCCAGTAACTGGGATCTCTGCTTTCTGGGACTAAGTTAGGAAACACTCTGTTGTCACAGTTAATGAACAGAGGAATGTTTCCTTAGACCCTGGATATGTTTTTATAGCAGTTGTATAACACTAAGCTGTCCCTTTCATATGAAGGACCAAGGTTTTACAATGTAGTTCCTCTATTAATCTGATTACCATCTCTAACATAGAAAACAAAAGTACTATACTTTATTCAAAGACTTCACCCTGGATGCTGGCAGAATGTTTACCTAGGCATTTGCCATAAAATTAAGGACAGCAGAATCCACATAATTTAAACTTGATTCTCCTGAGCCTATGAAAACTTTTATGTCTGCCAAAAACTTGAATCTTAGAAGTGTGTATATTCCACCAGTCCTCCTTAATAGGCTGTACATTTCATCATTGCCTCAATATAACTGTAGAGACTGCAGGCATCACAAGAACCTTTAGCACATTATGTCTTTTCTCACTCCATTAAAAGAAAGGAGAAAGAATCTGGATATCTGAAACCTGCTTTCTGAGTACAAATCTCTGCCCTTCAAAATTATATTCTACCATTGCAAATCTTTAAGTAAGTGAGAGTTACAAAGTAATAAAGGGTATAGGAGAAAAAATAAATTAAAAGGGATTTAAGCACTACATCTGAGTTCAACACACTTGGATGATTCCCTGTGGAACATGTTATGGTTTTTGTCCCATGTGAAAGGAAGCCAAAGCTAATTATAGAACATAGCACTGGGCAACCAAATAAATCAAGCTTTGCGCTGCTGAATGCTCACATCTGCAAATTAACAGCTATGGGTCTGTTAGTGTAGGCTCTTCTGCTACAACAAAACGATACCAAATGTAAGTATAGTTGCTTATCTTAGGATAAGAAGACGTAATCCAAAAGGAAATGTCCACTTCACAAGAATTCATAGCCATGGGCTAAATCACCACGCATGGAAACGGGCATTAGAAGGAAAGCATCAGCTGAGTATATAACACTGCAAAAGCCCACTCACAGTATCTATGTAAAACCTGCATATACAGCATATGCTTTCAGCACAGGAAATATAATCTCAAATACTGAGGCTGACATATTATTATATCCTGTATATTATACATGTAGTATAATGTGCATTCAGTAATCTGTATACATAGAGATCATACAAAAAATAATATAGACATGATTATGTGTGTGCGTGTGTGTGTATAACAGAGAGGGAAAAAAGACAAAGGGTAAAACATGCAAATAGTCTTCCAAACAGAAACTTCCCCAGAAGATAACACTAAAACGTCCATATAGCTGAAACTGTGAAAAAAGCCTATACATCCATTGTACACCTAAGAACCTGTAGCATAGAAATGGTGCAGTCACCTCCATGTGCACAAGCCAGGTTGATTAGCAGAGTATTTGAACATTCAAATTGAAAGATTAGTTTAAGCAGTTGCATTGGTCACTGGGTTGCACAGTTCACCCACTTGGAAAAACTGGTGTCAAACTCAAGTTTTTTCTGTTTGTTAGCAGTAAGCATTTTCAGACAGAAATGGAAAAACACTACAACATCAGAAAACATCCAAATCTGCATGGAGACTGTTTTTGAGGCTAAATACTGTACTATACAGTATGTATTGTAATGCTCATTGCAGGACTCTGCTGTAAGGCTCATTTTCCCTAATTTAAAAGGCAGGTAGTATTTACTCGCTGCTAATTCAGTTGGCTGTTCGTAAGAATCGTTCATTAACAGCAACATCACACTTTGAACATGTGAAATCCTCTATAATGTCACCAGCACTGTTAATTATGGGGAGGGCAAGGCAGCACTTGAAAATAAAATTGGGGCCAGTTACTTTTTCCTCTTCCTGCTTTGAAGAACTGGAGCTCACATATAATTTTAACTCTTTCTAGTTTGTTCTTTAGCTTTGTTTCTGTCTACTTGGCTATTATCTCTCAAGAGTAAGTAGGGTGGCATCATAACCTTGAGGGATGATTCTCATTACAAGACATTGGAGGATCATCCCAGCTTTTTGCAAACTAATGCATTTAGCCCCAAGCCAAAAAAGAACAAAACACAACCATCCCACCCTTCCCTTTGTAATCATACTCAATTGATTTACTCTATTGATTTAAAATGTCTAAATACCTTTCTGGATTTTTTTTTTCTATATGTTGCTTTTGACTGCCACACAGGATAGCTTTCTCTAGCCAGCAAGCTTCTAGTATAGTGGAGGTCAGCTGCTAAATACATATGCAGACTTATCGACAGGATTTGTACAACATGTAAGGAAGTCTCCGCAGTCCGATTTCATCAGTCTTTTTATCCCTATTAAGCAAGACTAAAGCTAGCTAAGATAGCTAGCAGAGGAGGTGCTGAATTGCGTAAGGGCACCATTTGGCCATTTGAGCACCTTTCTGCGCTCACTTGACAACATTGCTGTGCTAAATCCAGACCTGGCTAAAGCCATCCATTACACAGCACTAAGCCACAGATAAAAGACAGGAACTCGCGTGTTCTCACTGAGATAATACAATGGTAAAGAATTAGAAAAACCCTCAGCATTGCCCAAGCTCTGCCCCTTCACAGGTCATTGTAGTCCTGATGGTAAAACCTGTAGTGCAGAATTACACCACCCACCACTGAACACTTCAAATATCTCGAATGCATGGATTAGCATATATGAAAGCCACTGCCTTTCACTGCACTGAATCCAGTTTGCTTGAGCAGGTATAATGGGCATTGTACTGCTGGAGATTTTCCTCTTTTTTTTCAATGAGCTAGATGCTGACTGGATTGTATGAAAAAGAGGCAAAAAGCCAGGACTTTTATAAGGGCCGCCTTTCCGCAGCTGGCCACACAAATTAGAACAAGAAGTTAGAAGGAAATAAATTGGTTTTGGTAAATCCCCACTGATTTCCAAGGATCCCTTTGTGATTTTGGAGAGAAAATGACAAACAAAAAGCAAGTAGATAGTACTAGAGAAAATCCCATCAGATCTGTAATCGGTATTCTTGTGTGGTAAGCCATCAGCATCTGCCAGTGCTGCTGCTGCTCAAAAGACAGTGTGGAGTGAACTGTGCTGCTTATTAGCAGTGCCTGAGTTGCAAGGTGTTTCCCTAGATGATTTGCAAATACAGTTGGCATGTTTTATTTGAATTATGAGGTAAATAATTGTATGTTTGGAAAAAAACAGAAGAAGAGAAAAAGAGGCAACAATCTTGTCTACAAAAAACACTGCAGAATCTGTTTAGCAATTTACTGCAATGCAAATGGGTCTCTCACATCATTAGCGAAAAGAGTTTCTGTGAAACATTTCAACTTTGAAACACTGCATAAAAAGATCATCATGCAATCACTACCTCATCTTGGTCTGCTTTCCATTATTCTTCCACAGTAAAAAAAATGTTTTGATACAAGACAAAATGCAGTTCCCAGCTGTATTTTGTCATGAAATGGCTTTCATAGCTCTCAGCTCTACTATCAGGAAAAGATTTGCCAGCAGCTGGGTAAATACATTCTGCTTTGTTGATGCTGCCTGTTAATTTTGCATCTAAAGCTCGCCAACGTTATAGAATTATAAAGCTTCAGAAAATACCATTGGTGGGAAGTGCAGTTTCTATACTATGTTTAATTGACAGGCCACAGATGAAAAGAATCATGCTGGTTCCTCTCATGAAGTATTCCAAGATCTGTTTTCCACACAGAGAGCCCAATGATTAAGTAGATAGGTAGGCAGTCAGGTGCTTAGGTAGATATTGTAGTAAAAACGTGTGCGTATGTATATACGGGCTTACTGCCAGGTTGCAAGTAGTTTTTAAACCACTTGTTTTAAATAATAAGTTTTAACCTCAGGAAAGATTACCTTCAGCATCATCCACTGTAAGAAATTAAAATTGGTGATGGAAGTTCATGTTACAAATGGTCTTCCAGATACGGTTTTAAAATACTATTTTCAAGTCTTATTTTTTGTTTGTAATGCTTCACTGTGTTGGGTCTGTACCTAGAAATGTTTGCGTGTACCTCAGACATTTAGAACATACCTTCATGGCATAAGGTATTGCTGGCAAGAGATGTCAGCATTACTGTTGACTGAATTTACTTCAGAAATTGAATCAGTGCAGCTGTTAGCATGGTCCTACAGTACCGAAGCTAAATAGCTCTCCTTCCCACTTCCCCAAACAGCGTGGGTGGACCAATGTGACTGAAAATGCAATTTACATCAGCTAATCTGAATCTACGCATGCATGAAAATGTACTTAGAGGAGGCACCATCTCTTTCCTGAAGAGTACACAGTCAAAAATACTCTGACACAAAGAGCTTGATTATCCCCTTCCACCCCTCCATGCCGTCTCCTCCCCACTGTGTCCAGTCCAGCTCTCTTCTGCACTGAGATCCTGCTTCTTTCTTCCTCCTGCACTCTGCAAGAGCCCCTCTTGAGAGAGGTTTGGCACTCAGACCCTCTCCTACCCTCCGTGTGTTTCTGGCATGCCCAGTAGCTTCCATTTGGGATTTTCTTCTGAGAAAACAGGCTGAAGAGCCCTGGCAGAGAGAATCAGTCTTAGGGTAGCTTTAGATAATCCCCTAAACCGACAACTAATCAATTTGAAAAAGAAATAGTAAATGGAAGGAAAGATCACTTGAAGCACAGATTTGGGCTGATGACATTAGCTGTTAAACTGAAGCTAAGTAATCTTAGCAGCTGCAAAATTTCAATTCCATTGCGGGGGCTATAAACTAAGTCACAAGACGGAAGGAAGGAAACATGGAGAACAAGAAAAGATGAACTGTTAATCTTCTTTTGCAAATATGCAGTGTGATTTAATGCTCCAGATTACTAACTTGGATTATTTGATTCCAAGTGCTGGGTTTAATCAATGCTTTCCCCTAACAAGTCTGAATGAAATGTTCTCTCCATAGCCCTTGTAGAGATGACATAAAAGTACACAACACTATTAATAACAGGGAAAGTCAATATAATCCTTAATCCACAAGAAAAATATAAAGTAGCATGGTCTCCATAGGAACTACACAAAATCTGGAGCTTGTATTTTGCAGGTCTCTCTGGTGTTACAGTTGTAGAGCTCAGTCTGCAGCCCTGGACATGGCCAGTGGACATGTGTTGGCTGGCCTAGACAGGGGAAAAGGGTATGTAAGTGTCCTCCCGTAAAATGGCTGTCTTTTAAAGGAGCAGTTGAATACAGTGCATGTGAAGCTAGGGAAACTAGGGCTCCAATCTACAAGATAATCAGTGATCTACCCATTTATATGCTAAGTAGAAAATACGAAATGCCCAGCTGGATGCTAAAGTCATGTATATATTTCTTCAGGAGGGGGCCTGAAGTTGTAGCTTTCTCTAATATGTTATCATAGATACATACCTTGTCTGTAGTGTATGCAGTAAAAATGCCATTCAACAGCTCTTTTACTAAAAAAAAAAGAACCACAAGGGGCAGCTGTTAGTGAGTGCTTAAACTTTTTATCAAGCACTGAAATACCATGGATGATCTTCAGATCCTTCTGCTTCTTGTGCAGCACTGCCTCTGATGGGTACAAACTCTCACGATATCTGAATTTTTTTCACTGGTTAAACGCGTGGTAGTGAAATACAGACATGTTAGAAATCCTCCAAAGTTACATCACCATAGAATTTTTACATGCTTTTGTGTCACTAGCACAGCTCCTGAGCCTCATCTCTACATATACAAAGTGGGAATAATAATTCCCTCTCTCAGCAGCGTAGCAGGGAAAACTGGTAACTCCCTTGAGGACTAGGAAGTCCTCAGATACTGTAGCAGTGAAGTTCTTATAGGTATACTGATAGACAAACCAAGACATTCAAAAGATATAAAAAATATTACATGGTCAATTATAAATTAAAAATATCGAGCAATACAGTCAGTGCACTGCCAATGGGCCTTAGTTTTGCTATACTTAAGTAAAGTAATCCTACATCTTTAAGTGCTGAGGCTACTTGCACTGTAAAGTTCTATCTTCAGGATCAGGATAACAGCAGCAAAATCAGACCTGGCAGCTCTATTTTCCTTTAAATCTTCCTGCCCTAGTGTAACTAGAATAGCACTGAAAATTAAAAGGAGACAAGGGAGGAATATAGACATAAGAGCAGGACCAGACATTATTATTGTCAGTGAGAATTAGCCAGTCAATCTTTCTGACCATAAAGCAATTTAATTTGGCCTTTTACTGCATCCATTTTCTCTGATTAATTTTAATGATGTCAGTCTTCTTGTCCCTTGGGGCTGGAAGTCTGCGGGACACTGTCCAAGTCTTTAACCCAAGGTCTTGCATCTGCCTCTCTAGTGATCCTGCAGGTCGAAGCAGCTGAGAGTCCTGACACTTCTCAAACGTGCAGGCGATAATCTGACAAGCATTCTTCCTCTCTCTGTGTAATGTGCCATAGCATTAAAGGCCTAAGTTACTGCTCAGCACTTAAGAGCTGTTGGCTTTTCCTGGCAGCATTAATACAAGATTAGACCCAGAGATGTTTTAAGAGTGAGAGATGTTTAATGAAATTGCAGGTCTGTTAGGTTCCTATCAAAGGTGTTTATTCAACCAGGGCTCACATCTGCAAGACTTTAAAAGAAGAATTTATCTATATACAAGATACCAGTAGCTTGAGTAATTTGCACGCAAAATGACTCCACTTGACATGAAAAGGTTTGCATTTTCTGACTTCCCTTACAGGAAGTCTAATCTGCTGTCACCAACACAGACAAGCTTTGCCTGTTTGAAAAGTTCATTGTCTGTTACTATGACCAAGCATAACACCAAGACAGCTGTGTCTCGTCTCTGTGTGTTCCAATGCTTTTCCTTCGAATCACATCAAGTACTATTAACAAAAAGAGGCAGCTTACAAAATAAAGCTTAAAATAACTTTAAAAAAGAAAGGAGCCCTGGTTTTGTCTTTCTTTTTTTTTTCTTCTTTTTGGATATCTACCTCCATCTGCTGCTTCTAAGTCTAATGCTCAGGAATAAATTAACCAGTCAAGAATACATGTATTCTTCATAAACTTCTATATAAATTAAGTAGTTGTGAATTTATTCACCTTAGTCTCTCTCTTCTTTTGCCCCAGTTTTGCAGTCTGTTCCTTCAACATCTATGTTTACTTCTGTATATATTAATGTTATCAAATTCAGGTTCCCTGGTAATATGCCTGAGACCAAGAATGCATACATGCTTATCCTGACAGCATCTTCTTTAACTACATAACAAATCAGGATCAAGATGTAACAGTGAGAGGATGAATTTCATGACAGCATGGTTTCTATCTGATTTCCATGATACCACATTTTATGGATATTATTATGTTCAATGCATTAAGAATGCATTATCACAGACTTAGCTGTTCTCTTCTGGAAACATAGTAGGAAATCACTGAATACAGTTCCAGTAAAATAAGAAATATTTTGTTTTCATATCATTAGACTTTCTACAGGAATTAATGATGAAGAAAAGGTCAAGTAAAATTTTAAGCTGTTGTTTCAATCTGACAGTTTGTGGTCCCAGATGTGGTTAAAAACAGTTATTTTGTAATCTATTGGAATATACCCCCCTTTCTCTATGTAGTGGGGACCAAGCTGCTGTGTTAATCACTGAATAATGACAGTTTCTTTTAAGGAAAAAAAAAAAGTATATTTTTATCCTGAAAGGAGGTTTTTCCATGTAAATAAAGTTTATAAGTATTTAAATTCAGTCAATTAAAGACTATATCATAGTACAAATGAAAAGGAAAGGGGGGAAAGATACATTAGCATCCTCAGTTTTAGTATTTCCTGAGTCTTACCTGCTTAGCTGTTCAAACTGAGCATTAGTTTAACCATTGCTTTTTGTTTAGGGGAAAAAAAAAAAAAGAGATAGTCAAGAAATACACCTAAATCTCTCTTTCCAGAAGTGACTGAGAGGTACAAAAAGATATTTTTAGGAGAAACCCAAGTCCTTCATCTCTTGCAGGAGCAGCTGTGGAATAATCCAGGGATACTGGTAGAGGACTGCCAATATGAATTAAGTTCATTTAGGTGAGTTGTCAAATCCTTCCCAGTTAGACTGGCAATGTCATTGTTTGAGCAGATTGTTCTCTGAGAAAGAATGTAATTTACTCAAAATAATACAGGTGAGGAGAACAAAAGGCTGAAGTCCTATTGTGTATTTCTCTGTGGTGGTGGCTGGCTGTCTTTGAAGTTACTCCAGAGCAATTTTAAGCTGGTTCAGCTCTGGGTAGCTGAGATAGGACAGCATGCATTGCAGGCCACAAACTCACTGAGGAACCCATCCAGCTTCTTCTATGCTTAGACTATGCTGAATGTTTTCCCAACACCATGATGCTGCTCTCACCATCTGAGATAGTAAAGGTCAAGCCCAGCTCAGACATGTCTATACTGGATGACTTGCAGCAAAGGCATGTGGCTTCCCTGACACATCTAACCGTAAAGGCATGAAGTTGATTATATTTCTGGATTTATTTCCAGACAAGCAAAAAAAGAACAGTATATTTTGGCAGGACACGCATATCCCTGCAAAATATGGTACCTTGTAATAGATTATTTCATATGAACTGGGAAGAAAATGTGAGAAGATTAATTTTTAATGTTTGTGCTTAAAAATGTCTGGGAGACTGACCCACAGGTAGAAGATCTTGTTTAAAACTGAAGAAGCTACTTGACCCCTTGCTCATGTTACTCTGCTAAACCAATATGTACGCAAAATCCAAGAGCCAGGTGCACTTGTAGCTAGATGTCCAATTCCCACTGATGTCAAGAACAGGAATAGTCATTTATGAGTGCAGACACTTGCAACCAATACAAAAAAAATCACATTCTACAGGGATGTACAGTAATTTGGGCATTCTGTCATGCTGTTAAGTCGCCTTTCAAGTATAACTTTTGACTTTGGGAAGGAATACCAAGCATTTCTCTCCAGTAAGCGGTTTTATATATTTTGTATGATTTTAGAATTTTTAATCTATGTGTCATTTGTTCAGAGGAAATCCTGAATCCAGCCTTACAAACTCTAGCCATGTGAATAAAATAAACCACTTCTGGAAGTTGTATATATGCATACGAGCTAGCCATCCGAAAAACTCATCATTCCTGACTGCTTTCTGAATGTAACGTCCTTCTTGCAAATTGGAATTACAATTGCATCATGATGCTTGTTTTAAAAAGCTTTTTTTTTTTAAGGTTCTGGGCATGGCAGAGATTAACATATGTTTGGGCAGCAGAATTAAATGTTACCTCTAAGTTTATTTTAGCGAAATTAATATAATTGCTGGGATTATTTGGAGTATTTTTCTCAATGCCCCATGTATACTTGAGAGAAAAAGAGCAATTTCACCTTCAAACATACATTGCCTCATCCAATTCATACTTGTGATATATTCACCAGTTATTAATTAAAAAGCAGATGTTAATGCTCATTTTCATGCCATAAAATCTGCTTTTTCTCCTCAATAAGCCTCCATATTTTTTTTTGTTAAGCAAGACTCTTAAAAACCTTTATATTTATACTCTGAGCCCTACATTCATATTTAGACATAAATGCCATTCACCTAAGTGAGTCTGGATGGGATTTTTGCCTGAGGTAAGACTAGAAGATGCAGATCTGATGTTCATGCATTTTGACAAAAACATCTTCACGCATTTTGAGTTCTTTAGTGCTGACAGTATTGATCTTTATTTCCCCACACATCCTACCAACTCAGTGCACTGCATATTTAATAATACAGGTGATATGAGGCCTCATTGTCTCATATAAACAATATAATTGAAACCAAATCTTCTTCCTTCTTTATAGTGTATGCAAGGCTGGAAAATTGATCTAAATGAATACAATGTCTTTCAGAAAATCCCATATACATCAGTGGCAATGCAAAAGAAGCTAGAATAAAGCGGACATTTAAAAAAAATGAACCAATTTCTTAATTTTAAAATATTTTGCTGCCACCTTTTGGAATTTAATAAGAGGTGCATCTCAGTTGTTTTAACATGGACGTAATTTAGCCTTCAACAGCAATTGCTAACATAATTACAGAGAAAGAATACACACATTTCTTCTTTCTTACTTTTTAACTTCTAAACAAGCATGTCCAATTTCACCTTCCACAGAGAGATGGAATAGCACAGATTAAAATTTAAGGCTTTCACATGTGAATAAAATAGAGGGGAAAAAATTGTGCATCAACAATAACTCAACAAATGCCATGAATAATCAGCAGATAAAGCATTATTTGTTCGTAAAGAAATATAGGTAAATGAAGCAAGGAGCTGCTCACAGATGATACATAAATATCAATTAATAATTCAAAATTAATTCTAAGTTTAAATCCAAAGTTACTTGCTAGAACTCGCGGCCTCTTTCCCCCAGGTGTGTTGTGGCCTTTGCGTAACTGCACTGCTTTTTAAATATAACTTTACATAAATAAACAAGAGGCAAACAAGTCCTAAGGCTCTGGGCTCTGTCCTGTTTCTGTCAGAGACATTTTCTTCTGCACAACATACGAAAATGTAATGCATTTGGGGGAAGATTCATATATGCAAATATAACATCAGTACAGAGAACACATCAGAAGTTCTTTATTGTCACTAAGACAACCGGAGCACTAGTCTTATTTTAGAAAAGGAGCGATCAGAAACATTTAAACTGGAGAAAGAATAGAAATGTCCTTATCTGTATGTGGTCCTGAAGTCGACAGTTTTCTTTTGATGCACAAGATCAATATTCTCAGAGCATCCAGGGGTTTGGTCGCCTCCATCACTGCTCATACAGTGTACAGATGATCTCTAGGACAGCCAGCTCTGCAGGGATGCATGCTGCTTGGCAAGGTGTCTGCTCAGCCGGGGGTTGCTGCTTGACAGGTGCGTTACAGAACCACCTTTTAGGGAAATAAAAATTGGAGTATTAGGAGGTGGAAGCACCAGGTAATTTACTTCTACGCCACTATTGTTCCTTCATCTCTAAAATTTCATTTAAAATAACACACAGGTGCTATGAGATTTTTTCCAGAAAGCACTGTAACAAGTTTGTTCCTTATGGAAAATGTTGTCTATGTCAGCACTTAAATCCCAAGTGGGAAGTTTTGGACAATTACCTGACTGTAAGAGTAGGGTTGATGAACCTGTGTTAGTCCTGTCTTCTGATGCGATGGCATGCCCCAAGCGACATACATGTGTCTCTCTCTGTCTTTCTCTTCCGGGAACAGGTATGTGGGTTATACGTAGGATATGGGCATAACTAATAAATCCTGTCGACTTCAGCTGTTTCTGCAAAGCACAGGTGAAGTCTGGCTTCGGCCCAGGTAAGAAAGTTGCTCAGCAGTGACAGAAGGCCTCGACTTTGAGGCACAGAGGCGTCGGTCCGCTGCTGTGTGTGCCTGTCGTTGTGGAAAACGGAGGGCCTCGAGGTTTGGGCTGAGAGGCGGGAGCCCAGCGGTGTGAAACTCAGGGTCAGAGTGCAATGCCTGCCGGCGCCCACTAGCCTGCAGC
>NW_009600153.1:0-254 GCF_000690535.1 Cariama cristata
TTGAGGGGGAAGTGGTAGAAGGTAGTAGACAGAATCAGGACTCTCTCCCCCAGTTCCTCTGCCTGCTCCAGCCCGAGCACCAGAGACACACGGGCACGGAGCTATCGCGCTTTCTTGCGTGGGCGGCGAAAGGGCTGCTCTTGCCGCTTGGGTGCAATTTCTAGCGCTGGCTTGGCTCCGCTGCCAGCCACGGTGGCCATGTCGGGGACATCCTCAGCAGAGATGGGCTGGATGATGTGGGCTGCTTCGGTGAT
>NW_009600153.1:296-1401 GCF_000690535.1 Cariama cristata
CACGTGGGTCCCACGGGCATCTGGATGCTCTGCTCAAACTGCTGGTGCCTCTCAAAGGGGAAGGGCAGATCGCTGACCTACGGGGAAACAGCGCAGCGGGGTAACTCCCCCAGCTACCTGGCAGCTACGTTCATCCCGCTCTGCCACCGATTCCCACTTGTCCAAGATCCGCTCACATCGTGCTTCTGGTCCCCTGCCCCGCTGACCACCTCGCTCCCTCCCCTCTTCTAGCAGACCCCAGCAGGGCTGGCACAGCAGCAGGAGCCATCAAGGGAGCAGCAGTCCTGTAAATTCCTCCTCCCTCCATCGCCCTGCTGGCCTCTGGGTTGTTAAAACTGGAAACTAAGGGGCCGGGCACGGATTACGGGCAGGGATTCAAGACATTTTGGGAATGGGTGATAGGAAGGTTTTGGCCAGCCTGGGTCCTGCCGCGCTCGCTGCTGCCAGGCATCACCCACCTGATGTGCTGCCACATGGATGTTGCGCCGCTCGCTCATGATGACATGGGGCAAGTGCTGGTCCTTCCTGGGAGGTGCTGGGAGCGGCTTGAGCAGGAACCTGCCGGGCAAGCGAAACGTCAGGCCCCGGTGCCGGGCTGAGGCACGTTGCTGCAGCTCTTCCACACTTACCGTTTTCTTTTCTTGGCGCTGGGCTTCAGTCCTGTGCCTCCCCACTCGCCCCAGCCCGGCAGCACCAGGTTCACCGGCTGCGGCTTCGCAGCCTGCTCTGCCTTGTGCTTCTCCCGGCGGAAGTCAGCAACCACGTCATCCCCAGCAAAGGCCTCCGTGATCACCCCTCTTTGGTCGATGCCACCCTCCTGTGGAGAGACCAGTTAGTCCCCTGCGGTCAACCCCACCCTGGGACCAAGGGGCAGGCCCGTCCTGCTCACCTCCTCCTCCATGACCACAGGTAAGCTGGGGCACTGAACCTCCTGGGGCTTCCCAGCCAGCACAGCCTGCAGGCTAATGATCTTTTTCTTGGCTGGCGGCTTCTTGGCACACTTGTCTCCAGCTCTGCCTTCCTCAGGCTGCTGCACTCGCTTCTCTGCTCTTGCGGTCGCCGGCTTCTCCTGCTCTTCCACACGCTCCTCTGAGGCCAGAGCCTC
>NW_009600153.1:1421-3097 GCF_000690535.1 Cariama cristata
CGGCCCCGACAGCAGGCTCTCCTCCTCGGCCTGCGGAGGCTGCGCGATCCCTACTCTCGCCTGCTCCTCGGCACAGACAGGGTGGATGGGGCGGTCCTCCGGCAGTTCAGAAACTGCCTCCGTCTCATCAGCACCTACGTGTTCAGACAACAGGTGAGCAGCAGTCACCCACGAGCAGGGAGGGAGAGAGGAGGGCACCTGTGTGAAACCGGGCAGAAAACAGCCCGCACGACCCCCTTTCCTTTGCCCAGCCCTGCAGCACACCAGCCGCACTGCTTGGGGCCGCGAGTTTCTCACCTTGTCCCTCAGGGCTCCCTGCCTGCTGCTGCCGCGCGTGCCGTTTCTGCGCAAAGTCTTGTAGCAGAGCTTCCTCCTCCTCCATCTCCTCCTCCTCCTCCTCCATCTCCTCCTTGCTCTCCACAGCACCAGGCACTGCAACGTCTCCAAGACTCTCCTGCACCTCAGGCTCCTCGGCTGGGCCGCTGGGCTTGCCCAGCATCCAGGGATTAGCTCCGCTGGCACCCGCAGGGATGGTGGGGACAGTCACTGACGTGAGGTCCTCCTCAGGCACATCACCCGGTTCCTCCTCAGGCAGCTCCACCCGCACCTTCTGCATCAACTCCTTGTTCTTCGCCAGCTGCTCCTGCATGGCCTTGCGGGCCTGGGAGGGGATTGAGATGTTTCCAGTGCAGCCCAGAAACAACGCGCCCACCTTCCTTGCCCCACCTCAGCTGCCTCCCCCTTCCCCAACCACCACTGGAGCCTTATTGCGGCCTTTTAATATATAAAGGGGGCTAGTAAGACACAGAGAGATACTTTATACCATAGCCTGCAGTGACAGGACAAGGGGCAACTGCTTTAAACTAAAAGAGGGCAGGTTTAGGTTAGATATAAAGAAGAAATGCTTTACGATGAGGGTGGTGAGGCAGTGGCACAGACTGCCCAGAGAAGCTGTGGCTGCCCCATCCCTGGGAGTGTTCAAGGCCAGGCTGGACGGGGCTTTGAGCAACCTGGTCTGGTGGGAGGTGTCCCTCCCCATGGCAAGGGTGTTGGAACAAGAGGATCTTTGAAGTTCCCTGCCAACCAAACCATTCTGTGATTCTGTGAGCTCACCTCCAGGTCGTACTTAGCCATGATGGCCCTGGAGCGGGCCCATTTTCCCTTGTTCTGGTGCTTAAGGCTCATCCGCTCCTGAGGAGAAGAGGAAGAGAGAACATCAGAAAGAGCACCCTCATGAGCAGGGACTTCCCAAGGGGTGAGGGAGAAGTGCAAAAGCAGTACCTGCATCCTGAGCTGCTCCAGCTCCTCCAGCTTTGCCAAGGCGGCCTCAGGGTCTGACTTATGCAGCAGCTCAAACTCCTTTAAGGCCTTGCGTCTCTTGCTTTTTTTCAGCACACGATGGTACCTGTGGCACGAGGGCGGAGAGACAGTGGGTGAGACCTCATGGTGCTGGGGAGGCCCTTGGGAATGCAGGACTGTTCTGGGCAGGAAGCTTCCCGATACGCTGCAGATCCCGGGAAGGAAGGGGACCGCTCCATGTTTTGGCCATACCCACGCACGGGGCAGAATCGGCTCCAGCGCCAAAGCCAGGACCCAGCCCTCTCCCACCGCACCGAGCCCAGCAACAGCAGGGCCTTACTTCTTGCTCTTGATCTTCTTCTCTCGCCGAGCCTTGG
>NW_009600153.1:3113-5167 GCF_000690535.1 Cariama cristata
CTGCAGCTCTGCCCGCCGCCGCCGGGCCTGCCAGGGAGCACAGAGTGAGGGCAAGCGCCAAGGAAGAGGCCTCCAGAGCCAGGGCACGGTGGCGGGGGGAAGCGCTCACCTCCTCCAAGCTCATTGCTTGCAGTGAGGCTGTCTCCTCCGGCGTCAGGAGCGGGTCTGTAATGGGCTGCTGTGTCTTGTGGAGCAGTTGAAAGATCGCCTGCTCCAGGGGAGTTCGGGCCTGTTGGACAGAACAGACACAGCAAGAGCACGATAAGAAGAGAAGAACTGAAAGAGCCAATGCTCCTCTGGACATCCCCATCCTTCCTGGTGCCCCTGAGCGGCTGCACGGGAGGGTCCAGAGAAGCCTGCCCCAGTCCTCCTGGGGGCTGGGGTCACAGCTCTGCTCACGGGTCCCACACAACAGCCCAAGGCTCGCTATGGGCCTGCCTAGGGGTCCTCCCAGACGCCACGCCAGGTTAGGGCAGGCAGAATTCCTCCCAGGGTAGCAAAACAGGCTCGCAGTCAACAGGCAGCGCTGACAGGGTAGCACTGGACAAGAAGCACACAGCAGAAGTTCCAGGCCATGCAACATCACATCCCGCCGAAACAGAAAGGGACCTTGGGGCAGATTAAGGCGAGTGCCAGGTATGCTGGGAGCTCAGCAGGGGCTGCCTCTCACCTGAGCATCTGGGAGAGCTCTCAAGAGATGACAGGGACTCTCCTGCGAGCAGCACAACCCCCACAGGAACTCACATTCAAAACCAAAAGCATCCTTCTTTCGTAACAAAGATTTACAGATGTGCAGGCTCTGGCAAACCAAACCCTGTCTCTGCCTCAGCACAAGTGGCTGAGGGCTACTGGCAGTCACCTGGCTCAGCCCAGGGACTGACAAACTGCAGACTCAGCCTGCATATCTAGGGCTGAAAGGCTAAAAAGAGAAGAGGGGACAGAGCAGGCTCCAAACCCTCTGCCCGTGCCTTACCCAGGTTCTCCCAGAGAGCATTTACACATCTGCTATGTGTGAGGAACACAGAAGACTTCCCTTTTAATATTCCCAAGCTTAGCGTGCACCTGCCCAGAGCCTCAGCTACAGGCTGGGCCTTCCTCACACCTACCTCACTCCTCCCAGCACAGCCAGGAGATGTCAAGCTGTCCCAGCTGACCCCTGGGAGCTGCATCAGGCATGACAGCACCCACCTTCCATGCTGAAGCCGCTTGCTCCAGGGGGACAATGGTAGCAATCTCCTGCTTCAGAGGGAAAACCAACTGCTCCGCCCGTCGGTTCTGCAAAACCACCTGCTGCCATTTGCCGACGTCTTTAGAGGTCCCAACGTAGGCAGCCTCCCTCACGACCTGCAGGCAGAGGCCAGAAGGGAAAAGGATGAGTAGAGAAAGGCTGACGTAAAGAACAAGAAAAGCCCGTCAGCATCAGAGAGGCACTCGGGGCCTCAACTCCATTGCCCTGTAAGGCCAGAACTCCCCTCTGCTGCCTGCACAGGCCCACTCACCCGCTTTGCCTCCTCTTTGCTGAGCGGCAGTTCCACTGCCTTTTTCTGCTTCACTCTGGTCAGCTCTTTCTTCACGCTGCTCAGGGCAGATTTAGGACGGATGGGCTGCAGGAGCTCAGACAGAACCAGCTTCTCCCCAGCACCTACGCAAGGTCCCGCATGTCAACACAAGCGTGGCACCGCCAAGTCAAGGGGCTGCAGCTGCATTCAGCCCAAAGATCCAGGACAAATCCCAAGCCATTAGCTTTAGGTGGGCAGCGCTGTCCCATGCAGACAGCAGGAGCTCTGCCCAGCCTCCCAGGGATCTCACCTTTGCAGCTGACATTGAACTCGGACACCTGCACGCTTGCCTCCGTACGCTCTGCCAGTTTCCGCCTGCGAGAAGAGAAAAGAAAATAAAACAAAAGGCTCCTCACAGCCCTGCCACGTTCTCCTCCAATCTGCTGCTACGGCAGAGGCAGAAGAGCTAGTGCCACCAGGCAAGGGAACCGAGCGCCCTCCCATCCGCCCCCTTGTTCAAAGCACTCCTGTGCAGCCCCACGGGAAGGAAATGCG
>NW_009600154.1:0-4330 GCF_000690535.1 Cariama cristata
GACACCCCAGAGCTATTTCGGAGCTAAACTCAGCCCTGATGCAAGCAGGAGGTCGAGTAAATTGCACCAACCTGGGGTTATTTTGGGCCCTTCAGATCTACACCTGAGTTGCCTGCAGACTCTTGAACTCCAAAAAAAAGGTTTTATTATTTAGAGATGGTTCTTAGGCCCTCTGTGTTCCCAGGGACAGCCAGAAATTAAAAAAGTAAACAACATAGTAGAAAAATGGGGAGTTATTAATGACTAAAGGAAATGTCTATGCTGGTGAGGGCTGGCGTGGGAAGGGATGCGTGTTCAATGGAAGGCACCTTCCCAGCCAGCTTCTCCCCAGAGTCTGGCCCATCGGTCGCCCACGTTTGGTGGCTGCCAGCAGCGTCCCTGGGGCAGCCGCTGGGAGAAGGGCACACGCTTGCCAACAGATCAGCCATGGCACAACCCGGCAAATGGCATCAGGAGCTTCCTACGGAGTGCGCACGGAGGGGGAGCCGTCTTCAGGGATGCATCCAGCTCCGCGTTAAGGCCACCAAGAGCGGGACCTGCAGGAGAGTGGTACAGCGGTCTTGATGTGAACGTGTTTTACCGTCCGGGCAGCTGCACTCAGACACTGCCTGAGCACGGACACACAGACAGAGGCTGTTAAATAGCTCACAGGAGGAGACAAGCATTGCTTGTTATCTGTCGGGGTGGAGTTTGAATCACAAGGGATGCTCTCTGCTATGAGGGGATCTCATCTGCTTTCAGAAATAAGAGGGAGGTTTGTGCCAGGCGGCGGTTGCAGGAGGATGGAGAGGGATTTCCTCGTGGTCTCAGAGGCCAGGCACCAAACCAAGAATGAAGAGAGTGGGACGTGGCCCCTGCACACTCTCCTGCCGGATCTGCTCTGTGGGTGCTGGGGGCATTTTCTATGCCCTTCTCTGACTCTGCTATTTCAGGCGACAAACTCTTCCAAGAGTCTTTTCTAGTGGTGCTTCTAAGTGTCACCGTGTCCTTGTTGTAACAACCCCTCTTGTCTGCCCATGAGGCACTCACACCAAATTTCTGTTTTCAAACTAATGGACAAAGAGAGATTGTGTTAAATATTAATCTCCCTTTATTTTTGTAGGCAGACCGAGGTTTCAAAGCATCTGGGATGGGACGTGCTTCTTTGAACAGAGATGGGAAACTAGACAAGGCACAGGGATGTGCACTGGGAATGACCGGGGTGGGATGGACGGGTTGTAGGGAGATGCAGCGAAGGGGCCTGGAGGATGGGAGCAGGGAACAACTACACATCATTTCCCACTCCAGAAGTGACCCAGCTGGAGGGCACCCAACGCAGCCATCAGGCAGCAGATAGGCAAAAGAAGGTACTTTTTCACCCAGCACCTAATTAAACTGGACCTCGTTGCCATAGGATATGACCTCAAAAAATAACCTCGGCAAGCTTGAGACAAACGTGTGCAGGACTGGTCTGTTCTGACTGGTTAAACACGGTGGTCCAGGACCTCCAGCTAAGGAAGTGTGAAGTCACTGACCACCAGAAGATGGGGCAGGATTATTTCCGTCTTGTGTTCCTTCCAACAAACCAGTAGTGCCACTGACAGGGTCAGAGGCAAATCTGTGGTCTGCCGCCTTAGGCGCTTCCAGAGTTTTAATGAAGGCACCAGTTCCCCAGGCTTTACCCCATCCTTCGCCATGAAGCTTTTCCCTTCCTCAAAGAGAGAGAGCAGCTCCTGCCTTCTGCCCAGGGGGGAGCAGAGAGTAAAGAGGGGCCTGGGGGTCTCCCCTGGAGTACACAGCGACAGCCCTGGATGAAGAAGCCTCTGGTTCCCAGGAGCTGTTGTAGACTCTGCTATGAAGTCTCTCGCAGAACTTGCACAAACCGTCGCTGTCTCCTGCCAAAGCTTTGCGCCACTCTGAGAAAGGATTGCAACCTTAGATAAACACATCTGCCTGGGTGCAAGGTGATGTAAAACTCCAGGCTCAGCCCAAGCGAAAAAGGAACTTTCTCTTCGTCTCCTTCCATTGTCATGTCTCTTCAGAGTCAAGAGTCCTACAAGAAAGGATGAAAAGTTGCGAGATGCAGGGGGTTGGTTTGGCAAGGGGTGCCTCTCTGCTCTGTGTCTGCTAAATTCGAAACTTTGCGGGTTTCCCACCTAAGTGGGAGAGCCCTGGTTGGGCTGGTACAGCACTGCCAAGGATAAGGTGATTTTTCTCTCTCCTGATTTAGATAGGTGATATTCTCATCTGCAGGAAGGGGAGAATGAACAAAGTCTCTGCTTAGCCCCTGCACATCCAGCAGCTCCTGCTGAGTTACACAAGCCAAAGTTTGCAGCGTATACACAACTGTGCCGAGAAGCGCATGTGACAGATGACAGCACTGGGAGAACTTCCTTTAATTATTACTGTTATTGCTGCTACTATTAGCAATTAAGGCATTTGTTTTAAACCTGTCTGTATTTCAAAACAAGCACGGGGTGGTCAGATTGGCAAAGACTATTAGGTTAACTGGGATGGCATCCTGCCTGGAGTAAAGATAATCGAGTGCCTGGGTGATTGCTCAATGATGATGGATTGGTGGGGGAACTTCTCTTGGACCCTGAGACCAACCCTTTGGGGCCTGACAAGGCTTGTGCTCTGCTCCTCTGGAGGCTGACTTGCACAAGTAGCAGGGCCACGATGTTGTAAAGAGCAGGTGTTTCAGATATTTGAGACTTTAAAACCACACCTCGCGTGGGGTGCAATGTGTCTCTGCTGTTGCCACTGATGCCTTTTGTTTGCCTGGAGCCCCTGCTCTACCTGGTGAAGAAACACAGATATTTACAGCCCTGCAGAGGTGAATAAGAACGGGTACATTGCTCCCGGTAGGCTCTACGGCAGCAATGGAGACAAATGCCTTCATTTGGCCGCGTAAAGCACATCCAGCTTTAGCATGTCTCCTGCTGCTGTTATTATTTCTTCCAGACCGCAAATTGCTTAACAGCTTCCAAACCAAGCAGAGGACACGATTCCTGCCCTGTGGAACCGTGAATGACAGGGATTATTTAACTGTTCAGTGTTAGCAAGGCTCCCAGGTCACCTGCCTGTGTTTTTATATCTGGAAGCATGGAATTGCAGCGTTGGAGCTAAAGTCATGTATCAAAACCAAAGGAGCTGGCAGTGGGACGGAGCCTGTCCAGGCTGCTTCAGGGCCTTCCTGGGCACAGGCAGAGCAATGCAGCAGGGCACCGGTCAGCCAAAATGCCTGGCTTCCCTTCCCGACTCACCCACTGCCTCGCTGGGAGAATGGAGCCAAGTCATTTGGTGTCCTTCCACCCCAGGGCTCTGACTCACGCTTGCTGAGCAAACAGCAGCCGGGATGTAGGATGCCAGCACTCCCACCTCACCCTCCCTGCCCCGGCTGTTTGTTACTACCCCTCTGCCAACACTCACAGCCCAACGCCAGCCAAGCAATAAAGACAGACACGTGCCTCTCAGCCACAGCTTCTGCAAGTGGGCTTTTTAAAAAACATCCCTCATCATCAGCAATTCAGGAGGAAGCCTCCATCCGAGGTGCCACAGGACAAGGCAGGTAGGACCGGCCTCAAGTTAAGCAACTGGATTCTCCCAAACTTGCCCGCCAGTGTCCCCGCTTCCCTGTTTTGGTGGCACCAGCAGCAGAAGTGTTTCCTCACCACGGCTTGTGAGTACTCAGTTATAAAAGACTTGCAATTGGGCCCTGAGGCTGCAGATTCTGCTCCTGCGAAAGCCCCTGTCCCTTCCACTGGCTGTTCTCAGCTGTCTTGGTGCAATGCCCTCGGACCCTGCTGCCTGCCTGAGGCATGACAGAGAGGCAGAGAAGGTGGGATGAGGCTTTTCAGGTTAAAGAATGCCCCACGTCACAAAGCCTAGGACATTGTCTGTGATGTGGGGTCTTGCACGATGGTATCAGTCCCAGAGAGTGAGAAGGGAACAACTAAGAGGACAGGGTGAAGAACAAACCTCATCCATGAGGTTTCACTTGCAGATCCTGGTGCAAAATAGAATCATAGAATGGTTTGGGTTGGAAGGGACCTTAAAGCCCACCCAGTTCCAACCCCCTGCCCTGGGCAGGGACACCTTCCACCAGACCAGCAGGGACACCTCCCACTAGACCAGGTTGCTCAAACCCCCATCCACCCTAGCCTTGAACACTTCCAGGGATGGGGCAGCCACAGCTTCTCTGGGCAACCTGTGCCAGTGCCTCACCACCCTCACCGTGAAGAATTTCTTCCTAACGTCTAATCTAAATCTTTCCTCTTCCAGTTTAAAGTTCCATAAAGTTCCATAACCCCATGCCCTTATACAAAGTCCCTCCCCAGCCTTCTTGTCG
>NW_009600155.1:0-1261 GCF_000690535.1 Cariama cristata
AAAGTTCCAGGATTCCTGGAAAAAGCCCAGCACAAGGATAGTTTTGTCCAGCTTGCGAACACCAACAGCCCTTGTTGGCACTAGGGGTACGTTTGCTGCACTCCCCTGGGAAGCCATCCCCAGCCCACCTCCTCCTCCCCTGTGTGCCTCGAACGTCCTTCCCCCTGCCAATTTATTTCTGTTTTATTTATTGTGGGGCTTTTTTTGCTGTGTCTCCATCGGCTGCCTTGGACAGAGGGGTCCACGCCTCCCTGATACCTCCCAATTTTTTGGGGGTCCCGCCTGGGGACGTGGCATCCCACCGGACGCCGGTGCATGGGTCCCTCCTGGGAAGCAGCCAGCCCTGCACCGGAATGGGACGGCCCCTGGGAAAAATGCTCTGTGTTGCTGTGGGGTTTTAAAAAAAGACGATTATTTTTACAGCAATTTTCCATCTATTTTGAGTAGGAAGGGAAATGTCGAGGGAAATCTCATTTTATTATTATTTTTTCAGTCTTTAGGGTAACTCTGCTTTTAACACACACCTTTGAAAGTCCTGTTTGATGGTGGGGACCCCACAGGTGCTGAAGGGGGTGAGCTCCACAGCCGTCCCTCTGTTCTGCAGGGAAGGGGAGCAGTGGGTTTGTACAGAAGTAAAAACGTCACTAAATCCATCCTCAAATAATAGCTGCCATATGCCGGGCCAGGAAAACTTGCCGGCACAGCGGCTGGGGACAGGGCTCCGTGTGCCGGGGATGGGGATGGCTCCGGACCCACTGGAAGATTGAATTCCAGCTTCTCCCCTGTAATAAGGAAAATTTTCCAGCTATGCATCGCTTCCATCCACGCCTGAATATTTGAAGGCATAAACCAGGATGGTGTGGTGTAGCAAGATGGAAAATCCCCTCTCAGCGATGCAGGGTGAGGTGGACCCCGAAACCTGTGACCAGCTCCTTAAATATATGGCATTAAATATATGCCGGCCAGAAATATATTGCATTAAGTATATGCTGGCCAGAAAGCATCTTAAATCACAGGCTGCAAAATATATGTTGGCTAAATAAATTTTTTGCTGGTGGATTAATGGGTTGTTTTGGAGATGGGCAGCTGCTTGCTCATTTTAAAATTTCGAAGATTATTTTTAACAGAAAAAAGGGGGAAATCAGCCCGCGAGAGCGAGCGAGCTCTCCTCCTGTTTTTGACAAGCACCGCGCTGGGAAGGGGCGCTGCCCGGTAGGGCGGGCAGGGCTGGAGGTAGCCCATGGCGGGGGGCTTCTCTCCA
>NW_009600155.1:1374-1657 GCF_000690535.1 Cariama cristata
TGGGTGTGGTTGGGGGCTGAATGGAGTGCAGCCGGGGCTTGCCGGGGATTGGAAACCCTTCCCCTCCGCCGTGCTTGCCTGGGGAGGGGGGGACCGGGAAGGGTCCCCCCACGCTCGGCGGGGTGCCGGGCACCCATCAGGCCCTGGCAGGTGCTGAGGGTGGCACGCAGCTTCCCCAGCAATTACCTGGCCCCTTCATTAGGCAAAGGTGATGATTTGAAAGGGAAATGGGAAGGGGTCACGCACACCGATTGCTGCCGCCCCGGGCGGCTGGGGGCTGTTC
>NW_009600155.1:1859-2172 GCF_000690535.1 Cariama cristata
GGGCCCGGCGGGGGGGTGTTCCCCACCAGGCAGGGAGCAAACATCAGGCAGAGCAGGAGGATGGGGGACAACTGTCTGGCACCTCACCCCAGGGATGCTTATAAGCAGGTTCCTCTCTTCCCACGTGCCTCAGTTTCCCTGTCCGAGCACCCGTCGGAGAAGGGCACAGTGAATGCAGCCGACTCTGGCCGCCGAGCCCGGCGATACGGGGCGGTGTTGTCAGAAACCAGGGGTATTTAATGGAAAAAATGAAGGGATACGCTGAGTCCTTCCCTCTCCTGCTCCCAGCTCCCGGGCAGGAGTTGCCAGCACT
>NW_009600156.1:0-270 GCF_000690535.1 Cariama cristata
AGAATGCTGAAATTCTGTCATAATGTAAAACACGAAAGAATTGAATGCCTTTTTTAATCTTTTTTTTTTTTTTTTTTTTGAGGGGAAGAGAAAGTGATGCGTTTTTTTATGCCCACTCAGTAGTTCGACATCAGTCTACCCTGCTGTGGAAAGCTGCTTTGTGATGTTAATTGACATTCAGATTATTCTTCCCAGTATCTTTGTGGTCTGCAGGGTATTACAAGCAATGAAGCTCAAGGGAATCACATCAATTTTTATTCTCAGCCTGAC
>NW_009600156.1:303-1127 GCF_000690535.1 Cariama cristata
TAAAATGCAGCCAGGGTGTCTTCACCTTGGTCTCCTTTTAATGGATTAAATTTCTTTTATTTCCGCAGTCTTGGATTGACTGTTTCAAAGTTTCAGAAATCTGTATTGGTAAACAGGCTGTGCTTTAGAAGCCACATGTAAGATATCATAACTAGTTTGAGGTACCAGAATGAAAATGTCGCTTGCATTGCCTAATAGAGATCATCCTAATGTAGTAAAATATTAACATCCTAACATAGTAAACTGTTTTGGCTGCATACCGCAGAAGCAGAGAAAAGTAAGTGTACTGTCCCTTTTTTGCATGCTGCACTTACTTCCAAATGTAATGTTCCTTCAGATGTCTTTTATGAACAGTCAGGAAAGAGCAGTATCTCAAGTTTAGATGTTATTTAAAAATAGCATCAAAGTTGCTTCAACCTTTCCAAAAGTTACAGTTGCAACTATACAAATGAACTCAGTTTTGAGTGCAAGATACCAATTTATCAGAAAAGTATTTGTCTCGGTAATTCAGACTGGCCTAACTAAATTGGTGAAGAGAAAATAACTTTTTTCTGTGGTGGCTTAGCCTTGGCTAGCAGCCAAACTCCCACCCAGCTCCTCACCTGGTCACATCCCCTCCCTCATGCCCCTTGGCAAGA
Source organism: Cariama cristata (assembly GCF_000690535.1). NCBI lineage: Eukaryota > Metazoa > Chordata > Aves > Cariamiformes > Cariamidae > Cariama > Cariama cristata. The sequence goes on from NW_009600156.1 coordinate 942, forward strand.
TAGTAGGAGAAACAGGAAGAATAAAGCTTGTTGGCTGAGGTACAGAGAGAGGGATTGCTTACCGATTGCTGTTGTGGGCAAAAGAGACTCAATTTAGGGAATATTAACCTAATTATTATCAATTTAAAGAAATATTTAATTACTGATTTTGAGTAGCGGGAAACAAAAAGACAAAACATCAAACCT
>NW_009600157.1:0-212 GCF_000690535.1 Cariama cristata
GGTCGGTTCCCACCAAGGTTCACGTGCGGAAATTGCATTAAAAGTCCCGATGCGAGAGGGGGAAAAAAAAAATAATGCCGGAGCAGGAAGCCGATGGCGAGAGGTGAAACACCCTGGTGTGTGTGCGCTCGGACCGGACACAAAAGGGGCCAAATCCACCCCGGGACCCGCTCCCCGCCTGCTCCGAAAGCGGCTGCCGGGCAGGGGGGCGA
>NW_009600157.1:229-7699 GCF_000690535.1 Cariama cristata
GGACCAACGGGCACGGTGATGCCCAGAAACCAATCTTAGCACAGCTGGATCTCTCCCCTTGTTGGCTTTGGCCCGGAGCACGGCTGGGCCCAAGTTTCGGAGAATACATCCTCTTGTTCTCTTCCCCCTGCTTTTCCAGCTGGATGCTGCAGGCTCTGCTTCCCGGCTGAACTCTTACGCTGCTTTGTGCTGTAGCCGCGTCCCAGGGCCGAGGCAGCTCCAGGGGCTGTGCAGAGCGTATTTCTCTGGATTCCCTTCCATTGGCTTTCCTCTCCAGGTGGGAAGCAGTGGACTGTTAATGCACAGACCTAGCGCACAAAAACTTTTGCAGGGGAACTTGCCACCCGCCTGGATGAGGAGGAGCGCTGTGCGCTCGCTGCTGTAAGATCAAGTGGGGGTTATTTTTAAAAGTAGCTTAGAAATCTGTTAAATGTGTCGGAAAAAATGGCCTCGCAGCTTTTCCACGGTCCCATCCGCTGGCTGCAAAGGAGCGATGTGTAGGTAGGGCGTGGTTCAGCATCCCGGCTGTACCGGGGTCCTGAGCAGGAGCAGTGGGGCCCGGCCGAGGTGTGCCACGTCTGGGAGCATCCGTGAGCGCCCGCTGTGATGTGCCCGTGGTGGAGGGGTGTCCCCTCCATCCCAAACCAGCCCCTAACCCGCCCTTCTCTTCCCCAGCTCCTCCTGGAGGGGAGTGTGGACACGGGGTGGGCAAACCCGGGCAGAGCTGGGCCAAATTTGTCTCCTTTAGACCCCCCCCATTTGCAGCATGCAAAGCTGGGGGGGCCAAGGGGTTCTCCAGGACACTCCCCGTTTCCATCTGCCCAGGCTCCAGGACCCATATTTCACGCCAAGAGAATATCCCTGTCCCGTCTCGGAGAGCAGCTTTCCACTTGCACGTCTTGAGCTTTTACTCCTTGCTCACGTCACTTCTTTCTTTCTTTCTTTCTCTTCGTTTTTTCGGTGAGCAATGAATGGACAGGGTCGGGTTTGTCTTTCGTGCTTGTTTGGCCTCGTGATGTTTCGGTGCAGAGCCATTATCGCTTGGGCAGCGTCCAGGGGCTCTGTCACGCACCACGGAGCCTGGGAATTTTTGCTCGACTCCCTTTCCGATGCTTTGCAAATTAGACCAGCACGTTTGGTAATGCCGAGCCTGTGAAATAAATGGGGAAACTGAGGTGCCAGAGTGGTTTGACCCAAGTTAGCGCATCGTGGGCAGGGTCGGGTTGGCGTTGCCGTGCTTGGTCCTATTTCCCAGCCTGAGCCGAAGCCCGTTTCCCGGAGTTTGTTCCTTGGCATCTCTGGAGATGGGCCCGATGCCATCGCAGCCTCCTCCCGCCCGGGAAGGACGGGCACGATGCGAGGCAAACCCTTGAAATAGCCGCAGGTAGTTTGCAGAGGAGCCTCGGAGAGAAGAGGCAATTGTCTGCCCGTGTGGAGTACGTGGGATATAATTATTTTTTTGAGGAATTAACAGAAAACAGGAAAAAACCAGAAAGCCCTTTGGCCGATGAGATTATTTTTGCCCGTCCTTCCCTTCATGGGGAAGAAGAGGAGGGGGAACAGGGACAGCAGGAGAGAGGGGCTTTCCTTATGGGAAGCAAACCCATGTAAAGATGCTTGGAGGCAAATCCATCTCCAAAAGAAAAACTTTTTCCTGGGATTTGGCTCTACTCACCCCCAGCTCCCTTCCTTCCCTTCCCAGCAGGATCTCTGCTGTGCGCGGCCACCGCTGCGTCCCCCCTCCACGTCCCCCCTCTGTGTCCCAGCTTGGCCATAGGCGCTGCCAGCTCTGCGGCTCTTTGCTTGGGGCCGGGCAGGGATGGAGGGGACACACGCACACGCACATATGCACTTTTTTCCCTTTAATTCTTCCTGCCTGTTCCCAAGGAGTTGGCCCCGAGGGGTAACAGGAGGTGGAGAGCTGTTGTGTGCTGCAACCCCAACCACACAGCCTTGGCTCTGCCCCGCTCCCCCGAAATACCGGGGTCTGCTGCCTGCAGGAGGGTGCTGCCACCCTGCTCGGGGTCCTGAGCACCCACGGCCGCCCCGAGCGCTGGGGGGCTGTGGGCAGGGGAGGCTGGGCAGGAGTGGGTGCCACCATCACCCGGGTACCAACTAGTGGGGCTCTGTCCTGCCCTGGGAGGGGGGCAGAAACAAAGGCAACCCCCTCCAAGGTCAAAATAAAAGGGTCTTTGCTTGGCTTTGCGCTGATTTAAATGCAACGAGTTGGAGATTTGCGTGCAGACGTCCTGTAAGTGCAAAGGAGGCAAAAAAAAAAAAGTCCTAAAAGAAACAAAATTAATTCTTTTTTTTTTTACCCCAGATAAAGATTTTTTTTGCACCGAAAGGTTAATTTCTGGTTTTCTTTCAAAGTTTCTTGTCTGCTCATGAAAATGCTTGGGTTTTTTTCTTTTCTTTGAACAACAAAACTCCAAAACCCCCAAAAAAGGCAGATTTCTGGCTTTTTTCAAATGTTCCTGGTTTTGAGCAAAACAAAGCAGGCCCTTCGGGGCTGTGCCGCTTGCTGCCCCGGCATCCCAGTCCCGCTCCAGCTCCTTATTGAATTTCCTTGGAAAGCGCCTGCTCGAATCTATTAGTTACAGAAACCCACGCTGTCCTCTGGGCGTTTTCTGGAGTTTTTCTGATTATTTTTTTTTCTTCCCCAGATCTCCGCGTTGCTCAGGCCGTGCCCTGTGCACCCTCCTGCGGGACGGGCACCGGCCGCCTCCCGGGGCTGCAGGGTTTGGCGTGGGATGGAGCCACCTCGGTCCCTCCCGGTGCTGGCAGCCCCTTCCCGTGTCCCCCCCAGGGTGCTACACTTGGGTTGTACCGGTGGAGATGAGCTATTGCATAGCAGCAGGGATGGGGTAACTGGGATTTTTTTTGCCCCAAAATCCCAATTTTCAGGCTTTGCCCATTGCAACCGCATGCATGCGCGCTTTCGCTCGTCTCTGATCTTTGGCAGCCTCCTTGGACTTGGTTTGACTTGGGGGGAAGGTTCCCCCCTCTCCCCGGTGCCGTCCCGTGGCCTTTCCACCGGTGCATCCCCGGCTCTGTGACGGAGCGGATCAGGGAGTGGGCACTAGCTTTGGGAAGTGCTTTCACCCCAGTCCCATCCTCTCTTGGGGTGCTCCCCATGGGTGCACAGGAGGCTCCCAGCACCGGTTTCTTCCCCCGGTGCGGATGGCCGTACCCGGGGCAGGATGATGCTCACCCGGTTCGGCTGCTTTCAGTGCCAGGGCTGGGCTGCCGGCGCGGTGAGTTCTCCGCAGCGGCTGTGCCTTCGCATCGTGAGGAAGCGGGTGGACTGGCTGGCTCCAGGAGTAATTACTCGCTCCACCCAAATGGCTTCATCGTTGGCCGGCCTCGCCACCTTCCTTCAGCGAGCAGGCGTGCTGCTGCCCCGCAAGCCGGGCCCTGACTTTTGCAGAAGAGCTTCTTTCCACCTTGCTCCTCCGAAGCTGCTTTGAGGTCTGTGCTTAGAAGAAACCCCAACCCAGCGAGCGTGCACGCCAGCGGGAAGTTGAGCACCGGGACTGCAAAGTTTTGGGCTCCATCGCCGTAGGATGTTGCTTTGGGGAAATCCCTTTTACGTGCCTCAGTTTCCCCGCCGGGCCGAGCGGTGATGAGGTTCCGTTTCACAGGGACTTAGAGCTGCAGCTGTGCTGCTGTGAAGTACGTGGGGACTGGGTAAGGTGTGATGGGCACTGGCTTAAAACTGTACACTGGGTAGATCTCAGGATGAAAGGTGCTGCATAAGTGCAAATTATTATTCTTGTTAATAATGATGTCCACCAGCTCACATTTATCTGCTCTTCAATTAACTTTTTTTTAAGGACTCTTAGCAGGTTAGAAAGACACAAATTTTCCCTGGCAGAACCTGTGCCGGTTTGACCCCGTAAGGTTATGCAATTACTGTACTGGCATGGTCCTTAATTAGACTCTCCATAATTTTCCCCAGCACAGCGGTGTGGCTCCTTGTTCTGTAATTCCCAGAATCTCCTTGGATCTGATAGGCATCGCATTAGCCGCTTTCCAGGCTTCGAGGATAATTGCTTGTCCTTAAGGACACGTGGGATGTCGCAGGATCTCCTCCCGCATCCTTCCTCCCGTGGCCTGGGGGTTTTACAGCCCTCTGACCAGCGCAGCGGGTGACCCTGCTGCTCCTCAAAGTCAATGAAAGTTGACTTAACCCCAGGCTGGGTCTTTGACCTTTTGTTTTTCCCCATCATTTTTCTCCATTCCTCGGCCCCGCAGTGCGTTTGGGATGTTATACGTTGCTCTTTGGTTTAGGCAGAGCCCAGGCCTGATGCTGGGTGATGGGCTGGCCTGGCAGCCGGAGACAGAGACCTGGTCCTGCTGGGTCTGGTTTGTGTCCTGGGGCAAGTCGTGTTGTGCCTCGTCTGCAGGTGAGGCGTAGAGATTGCTGCCTTAATATCTATATGTTACATACATTCTTCCTGCAGAAGGAATAGGTCCTCACCATTGCTGCAGCGACAGAGGTGCATGCTTCTTGCAGTGATTTTCTTTATCTTCCCTGAAACCCCTCCTCGAGGGTTATCCCCACCACCACCCCGGCGTCCTTGCTCTCAGGTGGGAGCAACTCTTCCGTGAGGGTTGGTTTGTGCCTCCTGTGCAGGAGGTGGTTGGGTCGATGAGGACCTTCGGGTGATGGGAATTGTGGGGACGCCTTGGCGCGGGGTCTGCGCCCCAAACCTGGAGTTGGGATTTTGTTGCCAGAGGAGCTGTCAGCCGAGGGCGAACACTGGACGCGGACGGACTGGATCGATGCTGGTCCTGGCCTGTCTGGCCAACCCGAAATTCCTCTCTTCCTACCCACCCAACGGCTATAAATAACAAATAATAACAACTCCCAGGCTGGCAAGCTATTTGGGGTTTTGTGGGTTTTTTCGCTTTGTTTTGCTTTTTTGCATTTAGGAAGTAACTTTTCATAGAAACCAATATTTTTTTGACCGGATTCCTCATTGTCCCAGAACGGAGCTGTTTATCCAAAGCATTGCCCAGGTGAGCAGAGAGACACTGGGGCAAACGCTTCCCGGGAGGGATGCAAAGCTGTGCTGGATCGGTCCCGGGCGTGCTCAGGAGCTCTGGGCATTTCTCCTCCATCCCCTCCCACCCTCCTTTTCCTTTCCCTGAATATCACAGAATCTGAAAAAGCTTTAGTGCATTAATTTCAGACTGAATGTAAATAAGCCATTTGGATTTTTCCCAGTTGAGCAAACTTTCAAACCAGAATTTTGCTTTCCTCTCCTCCAGCCTGGCTCGTGGGATTGGCAGGATTTGCTTCGGTGCCGTCTCTTCTGCACTTGAAACCACTTAATCAAGCTCTAAAATATCCCTTGAATGGGTCGGGCAGGCACCTGGTTGGGCCAGGCAGCGTGTACGGGAAAACCAAGAGAGATTACACGCTTATTTTATCTGCATAAAACAGATTAGAAAGCTCCCAAACTAAATATTGCTGCAAGGTAGCATGTTGTTAATGGCAAATGCCTCACTAGGCTGTCTCTGTTTGTGTCTCCATCCAACATTATCTCCTCCCTGACCAGCCATTCCTGAGGGATTGAAGGGAGAGAGAAGGCGAGGGACCGGAGACTCTCCTGAGCCTCTCCGTGTCGGCAGGAGTCGCGACCCACGGCGTTAGATTTGGATGCTCTTCAGGTCCAGAAGAGCTCAGATGTGGATCCAGACGTGTCGAGACCCTTCTCCCTCCCTTTTGCAACGAGTTGACACCACCTAATGCAAACACGCTGCCTGCTGAAGAGGCAGGGTTTGTCTCTGAGCTCACCAGTCCAAGCCTGTCTTCAGCTGCTGCGTGTTGGAGGTGTTTTTCTCGCCCGTCGCTGGCGTGCAGCCACGTCTGGGGCAGCGGTGACGGGTCCGTGCCACGCTGGAGAGGTGTCCATCCATCTCCTGCTGCCAGCTTTCTTCCTCTTGAGCCACAGGCGCTTGGATAGAAGAGGGGCAGATAAATCCGAGATCCCAAGCAGCCAGGCAGATCATCTGCTGCATTAAAGTAGAGCTCAGGGAAGCTGAGCGGGAGCCATGGGACAACATGACCCAAAAACGTGGCTCCAGCTTTGCATCTTCCCACATCCTCTGTGCCTTCTCAGCTGGGGGTCCGGGTACCACAGCCGACTGCAGAGGAGGAAACCCGCGGGTCCCTGTGAGCTGTAAGATGCTGTGGCCGGGCTGCCTGCGGTGTGGCTCCTGTTTGCCCGGCCGGAGACGCTCTGCCCTGTCCTGGCTCGGCGCGGCCGAGAGCTCTCACCAGCTGCTGACACACCGCTGCTGCCTTTTGTTTGTCCAGTGCTTCGGGGATGGGTTAGCTCAGTCCTGCAAGCTCATCGGGAATTAAATGTGGTTCCCACCCGAAGCACAAAGACTTTTTCCCCTAATCGGAGCAACTGGTGGTTGCCCTAGAAGCTCCGGCAGACGTTGGCTGGGCAAAGCGGATCCTTCCCGCAGCCGGTGCTCCCGGACGGGTATTTTGTACGTTTGACTTTGCGGGAATATTACAAGGTACTCAGTTAAAGCCAGTGAAACCTTAGAGCTTCTTTACATCTTTCCTCTCCTCCCTCCTTTTTTCTCAACCCCTGCGATGCGTGGTGGACTTTGGAGCGCACTGATGTCTTGGGGCTTTTACGACGGGTGGATTTGGACTTTGTAAATGGGGAGAATAGTCAGAAAACCTGACCTGTGTGTATCTCCAGGGCTTAGCAACCGGGAGGCACAGAAAGTAGTTCCACATCGATCGACTTTCCTAATCTTTTGTACCTTACGGCACCGCTGTGATTTATCGAGGCCTGGCTTATTATTTTTAAATGCCGCCTTATCTCTGTTCTCATAAACAAAACATGTGAGTCGCTCGCCCTGTGCCACGTTACCTTCACGTCTCCCTTGTGTTTTACAAAAGGTGGTGCAGAATGGGGGAGCGGAGACCCGGACTCTCGTCCCAGGCTGTTTCTCCACCACGTGATGAGCGTTTGTCCCGGCCGGGAAGGGGCTGGGGGTGCCGGCAGGGAAGGTGATGGATGTCCTTTCTCGAGGGCTGGCTCTCCTTAGGGCTTTGTCTGTGTTTTGCCCGGACTTGTGGTTGGTTTTAAAGCTGACGGATTTAGGCCAAGCCTCGTCCTGTTCTGGTGGCAGGGGGGTAATTGCAGGGGAGGGAAGAAGCCGGTCCCTGCCCTGGTGGCAGCAGGGAGGGGGGGACCCCCTGCCAGACCCCGCTGATGGGGGGATGGAGCTGCTCCTCCCCACACCTCTTTGCCCGCTTACCCTCTCTGCTCAGCTTAGTGTGGTTTGGGGAGCAGGAACCCCTCTCTCGGGGGCTTTGTGCCCCAAAGGCATGGGACCCCTGCAAAGCCGCACGTCGTGGTCTGTGAGAGGTGCCCGGCAGTGCCAAGCCGAGCGGCATGAGCACCCCTGCGGGCAGGGGCCGGGGGTATTTAA
>NW_009600157.1:7782-9705 GCF_000690535.1 Cariama cristata
TGGGGGAGCCGGGCAGCTGTGGGATGATGCCAGTGCCAGGGGTCTGTCTGTCCGTCTCTCCCTGTGCCATCAGGGGTGATGCCTCTTCCTTGGGTGTATTTTGCCAGGCTTGTTGGAGAACCGCTGCGCTTATGCACGCCCAATGCACGGGCATTTCCCTGTGCGTTCCCACCGCGTTTCCCTGTGGGTCCGAAGGTGCCTGGGAAGTGCCCAGACCCGGCAAACCCACGGTGCGCAGGCAGGGAGCTGTGGGGCAGGAGCCCGCAGGGTTTGTGCTGAGCCCACACGTGTCCGGCTGCCCCCAGCCCTGCCCCGGGGTCAGGCCGTGACCAGGAGGGCAGATGCAGCCCTTCGCCATCTCACTCCCAGGGGATGCCAGGCACTTGGGGGTCGGTGCCGGCCGTACGCTCCCCACGGACGGGCAGCAACAGGGAAGCCAGGCTGTATAAGGCAGGGAAGGACCAGCTTACCCAAATTTCTTTCCTGTCTATTTTTACCTCTCTTCTGGCCAGCTTGTTCCAGTGGGAGTTAATTTAATTGCCATCTTCCTCCCTGCATCGCTGTGGTTGTGTGTGAGACCTCTTGTTGTGCAGGGTAATTATATGTGTGAAGTGGACATGGCAAAAACGAGCCTTGTCTCGGTAGTCGACGGACCAGCACACTTGCCATCCGTACGGCCCAGGGCCACTGCTTTTTCGCAGAGCTCAGGGTCTAAACAGACCATCCTTGTCCTCAACCCCTCGGGAAGGGGCACGGAGGGGGTGAGGGATGTGATGGAGGCAGCGCAGGGATGCCATGGCAGAGGCAGGGATCGGCTGGAGCTCTCCCCGTGTACGGAGCAGCTGCCGGCCCTTCTCCCGCTGCAGCACCTGATTTTCCAGCTCTTTTTCCCAGTGTAAATCACTCGCTGCGAAGGGGAGCGCTGACCTTGGGGGTGAGAGCAGGGCAGGGGATCTGGTGGTGATGGGGCTGCTCTGGGCAACCTTGGCTGTTGATTTTTAAGCCCTGAGCGTGCTCCGGGCATCTCATAGCAGAAACTGGAGCAGCTCCCCAGGTACGCCGATGCCCGGCGGCTCAGATCCCTTCGCAGGGACCATGCGGGAGCTTCACCCTCTGTGCTCTGCACCAGGGACCTCTGACTCAGGGCTTCGTCCAGAGCTCCTCCACCATCAGGGGTTTCATGTCTGGCTTTAACAGGCTTGAGATCAGGTGCTGACTAAACGCCGCAGGTCTGACTCAGGCCGGTCCAGGTTGGGACATGACAGAGAACGTGGATGCAGCAACATGTGGTTATTATTCACCTATACACCACGCCTATGAGCAAACACCTATAGGTAGATGACAGCCTGCTCTCTTCTCCTCTCTGTTTTGCCTTGGGCTTTCCAGGGGCATGGGAATGAGTTTTCTCCTTTCTGGGACTTGCTTACTCGCACTCCGCTTGGGATTTGGAGCCAACGTCGCTGTGCAAAATTCAGCTGGAGCTGCTGCCTTTCCCTTGGTTGAGCCCCCGAATCTCTTCGCTTGTGAGAGCTGCGAGCAGGGCTCGGCATCGGGATGAGCTTTCCTTCCCAGCAAACTCCCTGTCGCAGGAGCTCCAGTACCCCAGGCTGGATCAGCATCCTGGGGAGGGCAGAGAGGATGGTCCTGGGGGGGAAACTGAGGCAGGTGGATGAGCATGTGGGGTGTAGCGGAGCTGGGAGCTGAGCGAGCATCGCTCCAGACTGGTTGCAGCCCCTCTGCAGCACATCCAGGCTCCTGCCGACCCCGGGGTGCGGATGGGACCCTGCACCTCCCTTGTAGGGCCTCTTGTTATAGTCCCTATAATTACACGTGTGAGGTCTGCCTGCCTGCCTCCCCGGCTCCCGCTTGTAGGACCTCTTGTTATATTAAGTATAATGGAGTATCCGAGGTCTCTCTTCCCCC
>NW_009600158.1:0-1907 GCF_000690535.1 Cariama cristata
TAAAAATATATATAAAAACTTTTTTTCCAAAAAGTATGTGCTGGACTAGACATTAGTAACCTACAACCTTTTCTCAAACTTTTAGAGATTAGATTTCTTCCTGGCAGGCGAACAAAAGCAGATGTTAACAATTCATGGCACCTACCTTTATTTTTCTCAATAGCTCCTCTGTTGGTACTTAACATGCACGAGGTATATATCGTCTGAAGACAAAAGCCAACGTTAGAGGGAAATATAATGCCATTCTATACAATTGTTCTTCTTCAAAATGGTGCTATTACAGGTGCTATTACACCTGGTGATTGTGATATTTTGTCTATGTTATCTGAGATCACTTTCTTCTCATGTCAATTGCAATGTGTTACAATGGATATAGAAAATATTTTAATAAGAATAACTTTTTATAGGCAGCTTTGGGGATGGAAGAATAGTGCTGGTTTTTTGTTCATTGTAATGTCGGTTCTTTTGAATCCCTGACTGACCAATTATTCCATCTCTACTGGAAGGCAGAGCAGGTGTTAGGGTACACCTTGGGAAGTTACATTCCCATCTGTCTGAAGTCCATTGTAGTGCCCTGAGGCTACACTGTCCCTTCACATCCGCTCCTTGCTTCCACGGTGGGGACCAGTAAATGAATCAAACTCTGGCCATAAATAAAAACATAAGACAGTTTCAAAATATGGTGTAGATTAAAGGCTGCTGTGGACTCAGTAGCTTCTCCAAAGTCAAAGGAAATATACCTATTCCCGTGAACAGAATATCTGATGCTATGCATCTCCTTTTTTTTTCAGTCTTGTATGTTTTCCTATGGCTCTGGCAGAAAAAATCTCAAGATTTAAAATTCTAAATTTATTTCTCTTCAGAGAATAATTTTTTTTGGTGGCAAATCTGAGAAAAGCTTAGCAAATTCTCTTTCACTTCAGTGTTTATAAAAGAGCTATTCTTACTCTTACTTATACTGAAGACATGAGTCAGGCTCCTCTTGCTTCTTATCTGGGAGCTCTTGCAGTATAATTAGAATGATAGAGTTGTTTAGGTTGGAAAGGTTTAAGATGATCGAGTCCAACTGTTAACCTAACACTGCGAAGTCCACCACTAAACCATGTCCCTAAATGCCACAACTACAGGTTTTTTAAGTACCTCCAGGGATGATGACTCAACTCTGTAACAAATCCTTGAAGAATATATTTTTCATCCATTGATTTTGTACCTGTTTTGCCTTTCACATCTTAATTGCATTAGGCCAAAACTACATATTTATTTTTTCTAATCTCTGACTTTCGATGAGTTTAAGTCTTGGGATAGCTACAAGTGGATTATGCCTTCATAGTGCATAAAAGAAGGTAAATCTGCACGCAAACTCTTTCTTGTACTTCCTCCATGGAGTTGTTCCTCCAGAGAGCAAAATTTCAATTTGCTCAGCTATTCTGTGATACTGTGATTCTAAACTGTTAGGGAAAAAAAAAGTGCAGTTAGGCTGGGTTACAAGGTCTGTGCAGTCCCTGAATGATGAAAGAAATCCTTATGGAGCACATATGTGTTTATGAGGGGCAGATCATTGAAATTGCTGGGATAATGTAAAGGTCTTCATAAAATAACTCACAGAAGTTTTTTATGCTTTTTTTCACTTTGTACCTAATCTTCATCACAATTCTTATTTTGGGCGCATACAGTTTTTTAGGCAGTCCTTTTGAAAACGACAGAGTGCAATGCATGCTTGCATGCAGTAGCATTCCTGAAACAGGTTCCTGTCTGAACTGTGGCATGTCAAGTCTACTTCTTGGCTGCTCTACCTCATGTTAGACTTAATTACTGTATGCAATGGAATAGAGACCTAAGAGGATCTCTGTTGCAACTCATTCCTTCCCTGCCAAATACTTCTATGTTCAGCATATATATATATATAT
>NW_009600159.1:0-736 GCF_000690535.1 Cariama cristata
GAAACCCGGAGCAGATCAGCCTCTCTGCTTACCTGCGGGGGGTGGGTAATACCGCCTTGGGGTTTGGGAACAGGGACCCCGCTGTGCCCATACAGGCTGACCACACTGGGCCTGCTGCCAGCCCACTGACTGCCCACTTGTGTGCTAAGTTCCCCTGTGCTCAGCTTCAGTTGCCTGTGTGATAACTGAGGTCACAAAACTTTCTTGGGGGGATGTTTCTTCCCCTGCTCAGGAGGGTGGTGCGTAAAAAGAAGGGTTACAGAGCAGGGAGGGGAGGAGGACAAAAGCCAGGCGTGACTGGGAGCATCCTCCTGGCTCAGCTCCTCTCGGCTGGCTGCCTCCAGCGTGGAAAGAGCCCCTTGTCTGCGGGATCAGCCACTCCACTGTGCTTGTCTGGATGGTGAGGAAGGATAAAAGTGCTTGTGACTCTTGCAAAGCGATGGGGAAAGGAAAGGGACACCTGGCTTGAGAGTGGCTTCCTGAGAGGAGATGAGGAGCAGGGTACAAACTGGCTGAGCTGTGATAGTGTAGAGCAGCCTGTCCAGCCCCCCGCCAGCCCCGTGGCTCCCCAGGCCATGGTGGGGTCAGAGCAGGCTGGGCTCTGCCTCCCGGGCTGCCAGGGAACAAGGATGAAAACGGGTGGGTCTGGGGTCAGCAGCCCTATCCCACCAGAGGATGCTCAGTGTTTCGGGGCAGGAGCTGGTTGGGGAGCCCCAGGGTGGGAAAGACGTGGCTG
>NW_009600159.1:751-1090 GCF_000690535.1 Cariama cristata
CCCCGCCCGGCACATCGGCCAGCCCTGCCACTCAGGGCAAGCCAGCTGGGAGCCAGAGGGGTGGGAGATGCTCCCTGCACTGGTAACATGTCCTCCCCTCTTGCAGGCTAGGATGGCTCCTTGGATCTAGCCAGGGAGGCCAGAGCAGTGCCAGAGATCTCTGTCCAAGTGATGGTGGGACTGGGATAGAGGAACTGCCGTGAGGATGTCTGAAGCCAAGACCCTGAGCTCCTCGTGCCTCGTGCTTTCCTTGCTCTCCTTGCACTGGGCTTCGCTCCAACTGGGCCAGGCTTTTCCCAGCACCTCTGACTACCTCCAGCGGGGCTGGCAGCGGCTGGC
>NW_009600159.1:1240-7755 GCF_000690535.1 Cariama cristata
GAGTGCCCAGCACCGCGTGGGTGCCTGGCTGGCACGGTGCGGGATGCCTGCGACTGCTGCTGGGAGTGTGCCAATCTGGAGGGACAGATCTGCGACCTGGACAACACCAACCACTTCTACGGCAAATGTGGGGAGCACCTGGAGTGCCGACTGGATGCCGGGGACCTGCGGCGTGGAGAGGTGCCCGAGCCCCAGTGCGCCTGTCTCTCCCGCCTGGCCCTCTGTGGCTCCGATGGCAAAACCTACGCCCAAATCTGCAGGTTCCTGGAGGTCGCCCGTGCGCACCCCGATGCCAATCTCACTGTGGCCCATGAGGGTCCCTGCGAGTCAGGTAGTGTCCCAGGAGCAGCTGTGCGGGCAGCGGGATGGAGGCTCCTACCCCTCGGGAAGTGACAAGCAAGGGGATCTGGCTTAACTACTTCACCTGGCAGCAAACCCATGATGTCCACAGGGACAGGGCAGTGCTGGGGGCTGCTCCACGCAGTGGCAGGCCCCCCCCTGATCCCCCCCCCGGCTTCTCTGGGGCAGCCCCTGTGGATCTAGTGCCTGGACAAGTCTGAGAGCAGCTTTGCCAAGTGGGAGGGGGGTTTATGGGAAGCAGCAAATCCTGCCGGAGCAGATGGGGAAGTTCCAGGGAATTGTTAGCGAATTTTTGGCGGCAGTGCTGGGTTCACGCTGGCCCGGTGCTGCTGAGAAATGTGGCTACCTCCTGTGGTAGTCGGTTTGACTGGCTGTGTGATTTCCATCTCCTGTTTAAAACCTGGCTGGGGGCTGGGGCAGGGGCAGGGAGGCCATGCCCCAGCCTGCCTAGTCCGGCACAGGTCACCCAGTGCTGTCACCACAGCCCAAGGGGCATCAATGTTGACTTTATTTTCTGTGGATTATCATGTCCTTGCATTTTTCCCCCAGATATATTTGGAGGCGGAGGCTCATGCTATGGGCCAGATCCTGGAGCAGGTGTGGGTAGGAAGGGTAGTCCTCACTCCATCCTTCCAGGGAAAGGATGTGGGACCTGGAAGTATTGGCTCCGTACAGCAGCCAGGGACCTGCTGGCCCCCTTAATCACTGGCATGAGCCCCTTGCCAGGGCAGAGGCCTCATTCAGCTGGAAGCTCATCCACCTCATCCATCCCCACCAGCCTCGGGTGCCCCTTGGCCTTTCCCCCGCAGGAGGAGCATGCTCCGATTGCACAGGAGAGCTTTGCATTGTAGCCTTGCTGTTATTGAGCTGTTCCTGCTGTCTGAGTGCCCCTGAGCATCACTGCACAGGTGGGGAAAGTGAAGCCAGGAGGGATGGCAACCCACCACGGGCTGGGGGGGGGCTGATGTGGGAGCCCCCAGTCCCAGCTGCAAGGAGGAACCATGTCCTGGGGCAAGGTCTGCCATGGGTGGGAGAGGAGAGGGGCATGGAAAGGGTCCCAGCATCTCTATGTGAGCCAAATGCTGCCACCCTGGGGGAGACAAGCCGAGGAGAGCCCGTGGGGCCTGCTGAGGGTGGGCCATGTCCTGAGCCCACCCTGCTCTCCTGTTCCCCCTCCCCAGAGCCCCAGATCACCTCTCCTCCCTATGACACGTGGAACATCACCGGCCAGGATGTCATCTTCGGCTGCGAGGTCTTCGCCTACCCCATGGCATCCATTGAGTGGAGGAAGGATGGCACGGAGATGTTGTTGCCTGGAGATGACCCCCACATCTCCGTCCAGGTGAGCGGTGTGCCTAGGGTGATGGACATGGCCCTGGGGTGACCCAGCCCTTCCCAGAGCTCATGGACAACCAGACCCGAGGGTGGTTGTCCTCTGGGGATGGCCAAACCTGGCTGCCTGGAGATGAGAAGGGGTGACTGGAGCCTGCCAAGCGTGAGGACTAGCTGAACCAGGGCTGGTATCTCCATGGTAGGAGCCATCAGCATAGCTCTCCTGCAATTTTCTCTACTAGTTTTTGAACTTATGAATATTTTTTAAGACCTGCAGAGTCCTGCAGCAGGGATTTTCCCACCTCCCTGCCTTTAGTTTGCTCTGCCTGCTGGCTTTTCTCGCCGCCCCCCCCGCCGGGGGGAGAGGCCCCCCTGAGGCACCTTCCAGCCTGGGTGATCCTCTTGTCCCACCATTAGACTCAGGCAGTCCCTGCCCTTTGCTGCCTGCCACTTCAAGCAGGGGTTCCCTCCCAGAGCTGGCAGGCCCAGCGGTCAGCATCCTGCCCATGACCGGCCCCAAATATAGTGCCCAGCCGGGCGTACCCAGCTATTAGAGGGTGTGGGCAGAGGCACAGGGGCCGTGCACCGCAGCCAGGCACCGGCAGGGAGGAAACTGTGGTGAAATGGATGGGGGGAGCTAGGGGAGCAGGTGGGACCTGGCACTGTTGCGGGGTGATGTGCTGGTCCCCTTCCATCTTTCCGCCCTTCACGCCGCGGCATAGCTTGTCGCAGGGTCTGGCCAAACACCTTCACCCCAAGCAGGGCTACCCTGCCGGGCTGGAGGAGACTCAGCCGTCCTCCACCCCTGGCCACCACATCATAATAGCAGCCTGCAAACAGAGCTGCAGCCCAGCTGGGTCAGGAAAAGGTTATTTCTTGCTGGGGACAAACAGAAAATAGCATGGTTGGTGCCGGAGCAATTCAGGGACCTCACTGCCTGCCAAAACGGGGGGCTCGGGGCTCCTTTGAGCCAACCCAGGCTGGCTGTATCCATAGCTCAGATGTCCCCTTGCTTCTGCCACCCTGCGGAGCACCAACGCCAGCATCTTCCCACTGTTTGGGGACCACAGTGTCACTGGTTGCACATTTGGGAGTCTGGTCACGTCTGCAGGGTCCTGCCCAAAGCAGGGCTCCCAGGCTCTCCTGAGGGCAAGAAGATGCCTGTTCCCCCCACCTTCCCTGGGTAGTGGGGAAAAGGGGTGACCTGCACCCGTGGGGTCTGCACCTGCCCCCAGACGGGCACTTAGTGGGGGGGCAAAGAGTTTCCCTGGACTTGTGTCCCCCTTCCCATCCGTCCCAGCCCCATGTGGGGCTTTCCTGGCCCCAGCGCTAACCAAAACTCCCCTTCTTGCAGTTCAGAGGCGGCCCCCAGAAATACGAAGTGACAGGCTGGCTCCAGATCCAGGGTGTGCGGGTGACGGCTGAAGGCACCTACAGCTGCTTCGCCAGGAACAGGGTCGGGGAGGTGGTGGCATTAGCCAGCCTGACCGTCTTCACACCAGGTGAGCACCATGTCCTTGTCCCCATGCTCTCATGGGGATGAGGGAGGGGCTGTTTGGGCAGGGCACACTGGTATGGTGGGAGCTGCTGGAGCATAGGGCTGTGCTGGGGATGTCCCAGCAAGCTGCTGTGCGCGATTTGGCTTTGGTCCTCATGGGGAAGGGGACAGGCGCTGGAGGGGACAATGTCACATTGTCCCTACGCTGCCGTTTCAGACCAACTCAACCTGACAGCTTTTTCCCTGCCGAAGCCCCACACAACGCCCGAGGACTACGGGGAGAGCGAGGAGGACTATTACTAGCCTGGAGATGAGATGTCCAGCTGCAGAGATCACCTTGCCCATAGTGGCCGTTCCCGGGGGTTGGGGACATCTCCAGAGCAAGCACCCCCCCAGCCCAAAACTCTTTCTGTGAACAGTCCTGGCACAGCAGCCTCTTTTTTGGGGTGGGGGACAGGGTGACACATCCCTTTGCTGGGGTGCTCAGGGAGGGGACACCAGCTGGTTGGTGATGCAAGACTGGGACCAGGGGTGGCTCTGCCTGGGGTGGGGTGGGTCTGTCCTCTGGCACCGAGCGGGGATGCAGTGGCAGGTGGGACACTGCGGGGACAGCCATGCGAGGAACTTGGTGCTGGGGTGGAGGCAGCCCCCTCGGGAAAGAGAGGCCAGGGAAGGGGCATCTCTGCCCTGTATGAAGCATTTTGGGAAATCCAGAACAGAGGACTGAGACCTGGCTGTGACAACCAGTACGTCACCCCCCGGGCTGATCTGCGTCCCTCGAGCACAGGGACAGCCCGGCTTTTCGCCAGAACCTGAGGAACCTGCTGCCAAAATGTCCTTCTCTTCTGTTTTGTTTTTAACCAGAAAAGTAGTGATTTGAGGAAACCAGACACTTGTGGTTTTCAGTGTCGTCTTTTCTCTGGCCCAACTGCCCATGTGGTCAGAAACACTTTGGCGTTTTTTGACCGACTTTGTGCTTTCCCTTCCACACAGCTCTTTACTTTGCCATTTCAGTTAATGTTAGTTTAAATATACATGTAGGTCAAAGCTGACACAGACCAGTCAACTATCCTGCATCCACAAGGATTATTCTGGGAGTAAGGGAGGGTACAAACACCATGGATGCTACCTTGTCCTTTGTTGGGGTGCTTGGGTCAAGGAGCCCTCCTGCCCATCCCGGTACTCACAGCTGGTCCTGGTGTGGGTGCTGCCCCTCTGACCCCACATGGGGATGAGGGTCCCCAGCAGTCCATCCCCTGTGCAGTGGGGATGCATCAGTCTGGCTCATTGCAACCCCATCAGTTTGGATCCCATCCCAACTCTGCCCATCTTCATCTCAGGGTCCTGTGTCCCATGACACTGGGGTCTCCACCCAGGTGACCACAGCCCTGCCAGCGTGGAGGGGCAGAGCAGTTCTGTGCCTGACTGGAGAAAGACAGGGAGGCTCCCATTTCCACTGGAAATGCTCCCTTTTAAAATAAAAAACCCACCTGTCTCCCAGAGCTGGTGATTTGGAGACAACTGTCATTTTGAGGGAACGTGGGAAGAAAGCTCAGAGCTGTGCTGTGCTGCTCTGTGCCCAGAGAGAGCTGGGGGGACCCCTTCCCACAGGCATCCCAAGGCTGAGCTCACACTCAAGGGGTACTTTGCACCCCCAAACCAGCTGCATTTACAGGACTTCTGGGACTCAAAACCTCCCCATGGACCAAACTGCTCCCAGTTACTCGGTCCCAGCTCCAGGGAGGTCTGGAGCTGCGGCGGGGAGCCAGACCCCGGGAGGAAGGAGTTGGCCAGTCCCCAGGCAGGAGCAGGCAGGATGTGACGAGGCCGGTGGCTTGGGCGCCTTGCTGCTCTCCTTTCCTTGTTTTTTCTTTTCTTTTCCTCCTCTTTCAAGAACTGGCTCAGGCGATGCAATTATGGCATCGAAACCTGAACAAGCAAATAAAAGGGATTTGTCTGGAGTTGGCAGTGGAGCAAAGTTCCTGCAGCCAGTGAGGCTGGGCCAGCCCTGGCCGCTGTGCCGCAGCCTGACGGGGCACAGCCGGCAGCACTGCTGCTCTGCCTGCCTGCCTACCTGCTGGGCTGCCTGTCCTCGCTGACAGCAAACCCCTTCTCGGTTGTGGAAATGCAAAAGCCACTCATGCCTCAGTTTCTCCTTCCATCTAATGTTGTAATAGCATCCTCCTGGGGCTGCTACATCAGAGTCAGAGGATGTTCAGGAGGGATCAGGGACAAAAATGTGCCATTGACTTTTATTTTGCTTTTTTTGGGTGCAAAGCCTGCTTTCGGAGAATCCAGGGCGTTTTCACCTATCCTGATCCCCTCCCTGTTTCGCACACAAATCAGCTCGTGGAACTGGGCCATGATCAGGCTGAGGCTGCTGTGGGGAAACCTGAGAGCGCACTGGGGCTTCAGCAGGCGAGAGCTGCTCGCTGGGCTCCCTACCGGTGCCTGGGGCTGGCCCCCGGCCAGGGCTGCCATGCCAACCCTCCCCAGAGCCAGGCTGCCCTTGCCCACCCTGCCTGTGTCGACACAAATCCAGGTCGTGCCAGGTGTGAGTGCAGTGCTGGGCTGGTTGGGGGGGTTTGGATGGGTCAGATCCCCATCCCTGGCTCTCCATGTAACTCTGCAGGGCATTGCCATGCCTGGGCACAGGTGGGCATCCACATTTTGATCTCAATCCTTGCCCCCCTTTAGCTCCACACCTGGTCCCTGTGGTATCCCATGGGTACCTGGCAGGGGATGCTGTTGGCTCCCACTCCTGCCCAGCAGGGAGGGCAATGGGGACGTGGTGGCTGAGAGAGGGGGGAGTTTGAGCAAGAGCCCTTGGCCAAAATTAACCAAACTGATGCAGTGTCTCCCAGTTTCCTCAGATCCCAGTGCGGGAGAGGGCTGCCTGAGTCGCAGGCTGACCACTCGGCCAGTATTTGGGCTCCACTCCCTCCAAGATGAGGGGCAGCAGAGCAGCCCCAGAGGCATGGAGGGGGTTGGTGTCACCGTGGCTCCCAGTCTTGCCATTTCCAGCGACTTAAAAATTAAGGGAGCCAATATCTCTGCATGGCTGGAATCGGTCACTGCCACAGAGCTTAATTGAGGTTATTTGTTGGCTCTAAAAACGTTTGGTCAGCTCTGCCGCTGGCTGCTCGGATGCTTCCCGTAGTCCCTGCCCCAAGGAGGGGGTCTCCCCAGGCTCTGCCGATGCTCTCCTCAGCTCTGGGCAAACTGCAAGGTCCCGGGGACCCAGCCAAACCTGGTGTCAGTGTGACACCGTGGCATGCAGCACCAAATCCCTTTGCTGGCCAGTTTTGGGGGCGGTTGCTTTCTG
>NW_009600159.1:7880-8236 GCF_000690535.1 Cariama cristata
CTGACGTCAGGGAGGGGCTCAGCCAGCTGGACCGGGAAGCACTGACGTGGCCACCAGCCCTGGGCACACACCGGCCCTGGTACCTTCTGGCTGCCTGGGGTGAGCAAGGTGCGGGTACCTCCTTGAGCTCCGGAGGTCATCGCGAGGCTGAGGACAAAGAAAGGGGGGTTCATCCTGCTGGCACTCAAAAGACCCAGGCTAAAGGAGCCAAAACCACGTAGTTAAAAAACTACCAGACCCCAGTCCCTGGGGGGACGCGCACAGGGCTGGCACTGCCCTGCCACCATCAATGTTTTGGCCACTCCTGTTCTGTACTTGCAGTTCTAGGTGCTAGGGGGGGAAATGCCGGTAAAACA
>NW_009600159.1:8269-18866 GCF_000690535.1 Cariama cristata
CCAAGCGGAGGGTTGGGGCCCCCCCCACCCCCTGCTGCCAGCTGCTGGCAGGACCTCTGCTCTTCCCACCGCTCCAGCCTGCAGTGCGGGGGTACCATCCAGGTCCCCAAACCACTCCAGGGACTACTATGGGCCAGGAGGCCACTGAGATGGTCGGCGGCTGACCTAGAGATGACACCAGTGTGCCCTTCTCCCCCCACAGCCGACCTGACACCCCCGGTGCTTCCCTCATCCTTGCACCCTCCCGGTGCTGCCCAGAGCTCACCTGGCAGCAGGGACCCCAAGCAGCCGCCAAGCCAGAGGGTTTTGCAGTCTGCAGGGAAAGCCCACCAGGTTTGGCAGGTAAATACGATCCAGGAGTGGAAACACGCTCTCCCTGTCCTTCCCTGCTCTCGGGGGTGCCCACATCTGCGCCCCCATCCCAGAGCCCAGGTTTGGGACCCCGCCGGGATTAGCCGCTAAACAGTGCCATCTCCTGGCAAAGCCACCGGCCACGCCGAGCCCTGTCACCCTGCTGGGTGGCCGGCGAAGGCACACGGGGCCTTCAGCATCCGTGGAGCACCTCGATCCCCCCCAAATCCAGCCCTGCTTGCTCCGTGCCCTCCCTCTGCCCCTGGCAACAGCCCTGCCTTGTGAGGAGGGGCGATGCCATCCCAAGGGACATGGGTGCTAAACTGTCCCTTGGGATGGTCACAGGAGCCGGAGCATCCTCTTGACACTGGCTTTGGGTGGCTCCGGCAGGCACAGCTGGGATGGGGCAGAGCTTGGAGATGTTCAGCCGCTGTCCTTGGGTGTGTGCTTTAAACCGGGGCTGCAAAAAGGTCAAAATCCTTCGTGGCCATCCTGGCAGTCCCCCTGCGCTGTGGATATCTCCCGTGGGAGAACAATGGCTTCTGGCAGGGGTCTTGGCTAGTCTGAGCTGAATGCTGGTCACACCTAGATGGAAACTTGGAGCACTGTAACCTCGCTCTGCTAATGGGTAAACTGAGGCACAGAGCAACCAGGCGTGGGGAAGTCAACCAGAGCCAGAGGAACAAGCAAGGCAGAACGGCCAGATACACCCAGGATTTCTGTCGCCAGCCTGTCCCCATCCTTGGGGAGGGGGATAGCATTTTCTCTTGTGCCCTCTGCATGGCACATCTTCACCCTGCTGTGCTGGCTCAGGGAGAAAATAAAAAGAGCAAGACTGCTTCCCTGCCTCCACCCAGCACTTACGCCATCTGATAAACAAAATGGAAATAAATCCTTCTGCATTTTCAGCAAATAGGTCTCCATGGGGGGTTGCTTTCAATAATTCAAATGCCGTTGCAGACCAGAGCCCACGCCAATGGGTTTTAATAAACACAGCCATAATGTGACATGCAATTTATTATTAAGCTTAAAACAGGAAGCAAAGAGTTTAATAAAAGCACCAGGTTCCCTGTAGCAGTCACAGCAAGCGGTGGGGTGCTGGCTGTGGGGGGAGGCTGGCCAAGCTGGCTGCAGGGGCATGTAGAGCCAGGTTTGCTTTGCCACACGGCCCCCGAGCTGGGACTGCAGGGACCCCGGGCAGGGCATGGAGATGCGAGCCAGACTGGGGGGAATGGGGATTACTACATGGACAGGAGTGAGGTGGGAAATCCGTCTGCTGCCCGCACCCTGCCTGCTACATCTCCTACAGCTGCCCAGCAACCCAGGGCAGCTTTGGCAGAGCTCTGCCCTAGCATCACAGCATGCTTGCAAGGGCAGAGCAAAGCCTTGATTTTAGTCCCTCTCCCCCAAGACTGTCCCACCCACATCCCCTCCTAACTCGGCTCCACCTGGGCAGCCCTGCCCTGCTCCACCCTTGCTGCCCCTGGGGCTGTCTTTAAAAGCAGGCAGAGGAGGCAGCTGAGCCTCCTGGGGAAAGTGTGGTGGTCTAAGGTGAGGTGCTGTAAGGTGTGGGGGGACTGTAAGGTGTGGTGCTGCAGCAAGCATGTGTGCTGCCTGCTGGGCTGCGTGGCTGTCCCTTCAAGCCATGGACCTGCTCAAGGGCTGGTGAAAAGCAGGAGCTCTGCGGGGAGGTGGCTAAGCTGAGGGATGGAGCTGGGTGTGAGGGAGCTCATCCAGGTACCTCTGGAGGCACCTCTGTGCACGGATGAGGGGTGAAGGAGATGGCAGCTTCCCTCATTCATCACCTAGCAGGAGCTGGGCACTGCCTTCTTACTGTCCCTGCTGTGGGCTTCCCTGGGCACTTGAATGCTGACACTTCCCCCAGGGATGTGGCTTTTTTGCCTTCTCTTCTTGGTCTTATGTCCTAGCAGCACCCTTTCTGTTTGAGAATGGTCCTGGCAAACCCCAGCACCCACTCCTGCGGAGACTGGCATAGCAGCTGGAAGAGAGGTGAGAAGTGGTGCAGGGACTGCCCAAGCTGGTTCCACATGGAAATGGGGTTTGCATGATAGCCCTGTGCTCTGGCTTGGGGGAACGGCCTCAAGTAGAGGCAGTTCCCTGGATGCAAGCTTTGCTCGTACTGTATTAGATAACAGAGGCTCCCTTCCCCACCAAGGCTGTGGGAGATGGCCGGCTTTGCCCCAGCCCAGCCAAACGACAGCCTGGGGCTCCAGGGCACCTGCAGCTCCTTGCAGCAGTGCGAGCAGCCTCTGATCTTAAGGAGGGCTTTCCAGCCAGATAAAGCCATGCAGGCAGCCTCTGTCCTCCAGTTTGGCTGAAGTGCTGATAGGGCTGAGGGGGGGCAGTAGCTTTTGCAGGCTCTTTACCTGGTGTTGACAGCAGAGGGTTCATGCTGGGTAACACCCTCTGGCTTCTGCCAGGACTGGTGCCTGGTGGAGCCTGTAAAAAGCTTTAACTTAATACTGAGCTTTTTTTTCTCAGCTGTGTTTGCTGAAAGCCCCACTATCTCCGGCTTTAAAAGCCAAGGGCTGCTGAGGTGACTCTCTGCATGTCTGCTACCGAGGCTGCGAGTGGGATGTTGAACCTGGATTCAGTGAAGGCACATGGTGTCTTGCCTGTACCCTTGAGGTGATGATCCCTGTACAGGTCCATCAGGAGGGACACCAGCCCAAGGAGGGCTGAGGGCCCCGGCAGCTCCCCATATAGAGTGGAGTCTCCTTACAAGGCAGGTAGTTTTTTGACCTTCACCCGTGGTCAGCTGGGGGAAAGCCCTGCCCTTGGTGGTATGTGGGGAAGGTGTGGAGATAGTCCTGGTTGTATCTCAGCTCATGTGCTCATCTGACATCCTGGGTCTGTTCCCTGTGCCCGGCACCACTGCCCTTGGGCTGAGCTTTCCCCTCTGTGTGGGGCTGGAGTGTGGGGCCTGACTCCATGGGGAGAGGGGGATGAGCTGGAGCAGGCAAATAGCCCATGTCAGGGCACAACCTGCAGGGAGCACGGGTACCCTTCCGAAAGCGCCTGGGACGGGTTATCTTGAAGCAAGGAGATGCTCAGCAGGGACCTGCCTTATCGGAGCGCTGGTTGCTGTCTCTCCTCGCAGCCCTTTCTGCCCCGGCGCTGCTCTCTGTCACTTCTCTGCTCCGTAACAGCCGGAGGCAGGCGGAAATGGGAGCCCCTGTGCCTGGTCCCTGCCGAAGCGCACCGCTTTGGAAGCGGAGGGGGGGTATCTGGCTTGCAATTACTGTGCCTTTGGCTTGGCAGGCCTGGAAGTGTGAGTGATGGGGTCTCTGCAGAGCAACCTCTGAGCCCCAGTGGGTTGGGGGGTGCTCGGACCCATCTCAGCCTCCCTGACTGCCTGGGCTCAGCCAGTTTGGGAAGGTGGGAGGGGAGCATGGGACAGCAACTTTGGACTACTAGTGACAGCCCAAAAAATTCACCTGGCTGGATGTCCACATCAAAAGCACAGCCTGAGCCCTCCCCTTTAATAACGTCCCTCTCCCAGCCATGGCTGGGAAGAGAGGCAGAAGCAGTGGGAGGCTCGCGTCTCCTGTTCCCATCCACCCTTTCTGCTTTGCAGCCGTGTGTTGCTGTATGTGGTGGAGGGCTGGGACGGCTGTTCAGCATCTCTCCAGGCCATGTGTTGGAGCCAGTCCTTCCCTGCCAGGAGAGCTCAGATAGGGAGGAAAAAACAGAAAAAAATCTGTTATTGCATCTTGGCTGGCATCAGTGGGACCAAGAGAGTCTTAGAAGTACCAAGAGAGTCCTGCAAGTAGAGCTGCAGCCCATGGATTGAAGCCCCTGTGCCTTTATACAACAAACCATCAGCCACTGGGCTGCTGTGCTTGCAGGATGGGAGTGGCAGTTCCCCCCCAGGCATTTTGGGAGGGAGGATGCTGCCTGTCCTGCCAAAGGATGGAGGAGCCAGAAATGAGTACTGCTGACTCCAGCTCAACAGGGCTCACTTTAAACAAGGAGAGAGGGCCAAAAGCACCCAGCACATTAGGATGGTGTCCTCAGGAGTTTTCCCAAACTCTAGCTCTTTCCCACTGCCAGCTTGCCATGGCCTTGGGGAAGGAAGGGTTAAGCTGCAGGTCTCAGCAAAGCAAATGCTCTCCGAAAAAGCCAGCCAAGCTGCCCAAATGCTGGCCTCCCCTCTGCCCCCACCCTTATCAATCTCTCTTATCTGCCCTGGGCAAGAGCAGGGCATTTCCCCTCCTCCGGATGACGAGGACCAGAGCTGGCGACAGGCGGAAGCCGGCGCTGATGGCGCGCAGGGCTCGGGGAGGCCATGGCCATGGCATCCTGGCTGCGGGGTGGCCTCGGTAGCTGCAGGTCAGAGATGTAGAGGGGTGGTATGGTCCACTATGGGGATGGACCCACTGGTGGGGGGGCAGGTGTCCCTGTTCCTGGCTGTCTCATACCCTGGAGATCTCCAGAGGAACCTCAATTCTGTAGTATGCCCATAATGAGCTGCTGGGTCTGAGCTCCTCTGAAGAGCAGAGTTTGCATCGCAGGGGATGGTAACTCTGCAAGGTCTAAGTACCCTCTGGGCACTGATATCTGAGGGCATGGCAGCCTGGTTTGGGGTGGCATCATGCAGTCCAGGCAGGCTGGGGCTTGGCTGTGCCCATGCTGGGGGTGCCAGTGGAAGGGGACAGGGGTGTCCAAGCAGCCCAGGTAGGGGTGTTTCACCCAGCGAGGGCTGCAGCGTGAGCAAGGTGCCAGGGCATCTCTGACAGTGCGGCGAGCTCTGCCGACACGAGGCAGGCTTGGATGGGGTGTTTAATTAAATGTGAAGGGCTCTTGCACGTCACAAGCTGCAGCCCTCAATGCAGCCTGAGCGACTTCATGAAAGAGGCCTTTTATTAAAAGAGAGAGATACTCCAGCTCTGCCAGGCAGCCATCAAATGGCACATTTAATTGTCTCGGCTTGTTTAGCTGTCGCATGGGGAGGGACATGCTCTTAGCTCCCCAGCCTTTCCTATACATCCTCCCCGGCAGGCACATGTGCTGCCTGCATCCCAGGTGCTCCTGCTGCCTTCCAGTAGGGCTGGTGAGGAGGAGATGGGAGATGAGTCTTCATCCAAGGACAACACTGGGGACTTGCCAGGGACTGGGCAGAGCCCTGGCTTGCTCAGTGGGCTGATGGCCCAGGATGCCCAGGGCTGAGCACTGGGGGTTGAGAGGCCTCAGGAAAGCAGCTGGGGAGATGGGAGCCATCTAAAAGGCAGTGGGTTGCTAAATGGCAGCTTAAAAGTATCTTATCATTTATTGTCATAGTATAAATGAGGCAGAACACTTCTGGCTCTGCAGAGGCCATCCTACCCTGGTTGCAATGTGGCAACCTCAGTGTATGAGCCATGGGGCAGGCTCGCAGCAGGTTAGGATAATTGTGCTGCTTCTCTCCTCTGGGAACTTAAGACCTTGAAAGTATCTTCTGGGCTCTGCACCATCGCAGCAGCAGGGAGCTAGCCTGTTCAGGGTGCACATGGAGGGAGAACGGACCTCTGGGTGGCTTTGCTTTAAATCTGCTGGGTGATATGGAGGGATTGAACTTGGGTTCAGCTGCTGGTACCGAGCCCATTGTCCTGTGGGAGAGGCTGTTGGGCTGAGTGAGGGGAGATGTCCCTGGGGGGGAGTCGCAGCCTTTTCCTTGGCTATGAGGGAACAGCCATGCCAAAGCTCACCATTTGGAGAGGGGGAAGAAAAAAAGATCAAGAGGGGGAGGAAACACAGGCTTTTATGAAAACCTCCTACTTCAAAGTTGTCCAGATGAAGTGCTCCCCTTTGGTTTAATTTGAAGTGATGTTTCCTTCAGCAACTGCAGCTAAATGGCATCAAACGAGGCTGAAACGGCTGGAAAGCCTGGAAAGGAAAGGCACTGTTTGGGAATGGCTCGAGGCAGGTCTTCCCATTGGGGCCATCCATGAAAGCCTTGCCATAGCGATGAAAACTGCCAACGCTGGCATTTCTCATCCCTCAGCTCATGAATCCTTTTAGGAATGGGAATGGGGGTAATTTCCCATCCTGGGGGCAGCTCTACCCCTCTGAACTGGCTGCAGTGACTGTGATCATGAGCAAGGGGAAGGCAGGAGATGGAGAACCGAGTGCTGCTCTGCCCTGAGGAGCCAGCGTGTCTCCCAGGCTTGTGGTTCCCAGCCTGCAGCCCTCCCTGAAGCCAGATGCCGAGCACTGCTTTGGCAGCCCCTCCGCAAGGGTGAGAGCTAAACCAGATTGCAGGGAGCACCAGGGGAAGGGGCATGAATCCATCTTCCTGATGAACCCCTCCAAACTCTCCTGGAGCGGAAAGGGCTGGCCCCTGCTCCTGATGCCTGGGGAATTCCTGCGTGGGGGCACTGGGGAAAACCAGCAACAGCAGGGCATGCGCTCCCCTGTCACAGCATCCCTTAACTACTAAAAAACTGTCTGGGAGGCAAAGCAGCTGGCTTTTCCTGGGAGAGCCTGATGTGCTCCTGTCTGCTGCATAGGAACTGATTTTCTCCATCTGGCTGGAAAATGGAGAGAAGCTACTCTGAAGGCAGCTGTGTCTTGTCCCTGCTGGGGACAGTGAGGCTGGGTGCCTCCTGGACAGTGGGTCTGGTCATTTGGAGGACAAAGGTGGTCAAAACAGACCAGCAAATCTGAAAGCTTCTCTGGAGAGAAGGACGTGTCCTGGGAAGCAGAGGGAAAGATCATGATCATCTCTTCCACCTCCAGTGGTCAAAGCAAGCTTTTAATGGCAATGATCACGCTAGCACTAAAGCCACTGGCCAAGGAGGAAAGTGAAGGACGAGTCACCTATCACTGTACATGGAGGGAGGGATGGTCAGACCTGCCTGTCTGCTAGGGACTGGTCACAACAGCACCTCCAAACCTTCTTCCACCCAAAAGATTTGAGTGTTGTTCCAGCCAGAGGATGCTTTATGGAATGGAGCTTGAGACCTGTGATGATGGCAAAGCTGGGACCCTGGTCCCAGATTTTCTTATGTTAAATCTCAAGGGAGAGATGCTCAAATATGTGTTTGTGCTTGCAGTGAGGGGAACTCCATGGAGCAGAAGGCATCTGACCATGTGGCCTTTCTCATGCTTGGGGAAAAGCCTCTACCAATCTTATATGAAGTCCTGAAGCTGCATGAAGAGGCAAGGAGGAAAATAAATCCTTCTCCCATAAAAGTGGGACAAAAGGAGCTGTAATTTCTCTTCTCCCAGTCCAGCAACCCACGGCCCCCGCAGCAGACCCATTCCGGCACTAGTAGGGTTGCTGCTTTCTCAACTCTCCCCCCTCCTCGCTCCCTCCTCTGCCTCCCCCCAGCTCCACTCCACGCACTCCCAGCTGCTCTAGGATGATACAGGCAGGCGCAGAGTTCATGGGAGCTGTACCTGTGCTTTGTCTTCATCTGTCACCCCTCCTGACAGTCAGATCCATCTTAAACTGGGAGCGAGAGGGGAAGAGAGGGAAGCAATAATTAACCTCTGCGCAGGTCGCTCCCGAAATGCTGCAGTCTGGTGATGCACGAGGAGATGTCCCTGACACTTTTATTGCTACTCCAGTGCTGTGCTGCATCTGTAGGAGGTGATTTGGCCAGGCTGAGATACCTGAGACTTTCATTACGGTTGAAGAGTTGCCAGCAACCACAACCCTTCCCTGATGGGTGCATTAGCAAGGGCTCCCCACCACCCTTGCTTGCGGAGCTGAGGGGCAGAGCTCGTTCAGGGTGTTCTCAGGCAGGCTGGGTTGGGGTTTTCATGGTGCAGTCCTTGGTGGGAGGTAGTTTTAGGGATTGAAGTTGTCTCTGCTGTGGGTGGAACACAGGTGTGTAGGAGCAGAGTGGACAGCAGAGTCTGGGATGTCTTGTCCCAGCCCTGGGGTGAGCTGGGGGGATGTGCCTGAGGTGCGAGGCAGGAGCCTGGGTGTTACAGAGCCTGAGCTCCCATTACCTGTGACAGATCCTTGGTGGCAACCTTGTGCTGAACTGGAAAGTTTCTTCGAAGGGGACTTGAAGTGGGGAGAGAGGCTGGGGTCTTTTGGGCTCGCTTGTGATGTTCTGCTGGATTGTAATGATATCTTGGTGGGGAGGGTGCTGAACATCCCCCTGGGTCCCTGCAGCCCCCTGCCGTGGCTGCCTCTGGGTCCCTGTGATGGCACCCTTGGGGTGGGTGGCCCCATAGCCACCTCCCAGCAAGGCTGGGACAGCAGTGACACTGTACAGCTGACAGTCAGCTATGTACCTGCCTGCTTGGAACCTGGTAGCAAAGGAGCCCGGCAACTAAAGCAGCATTTGTGGCCAAGCTCCATGAGATGCAAGGATAACAGTTGTTGTTGTGAACCCAGTGGAGCCCAGGGGCAAACACAGCCTAACTCTGCATGGAAATTGGGAAAAACTGTCCAGGGGTTGGTGTCTAGCTTGGTTGTCTGCTCCTCGGTTCTTCTGTAGGATTGCTGGGTCATCAATCAGAGCAGTGACTGTGTTTCGTTACGTGCCGATGCCCGTTCAGCAGATGTTGCAGCCTCATCTCGTATGAGCGTGAGAGAAAATCAATGCCAAAAGCATTTGGCAGCCAAACCCTGGGTCGTGCTGATCCAAAGTGGCTTGTGGTCAGGCTGGTGATGTATCAAACTCCTGGTCCTCCACGTGGGTATGTGGCAGCACTGGCCAGAGCTAGGGACTGGGTGTAGGGCCAGATTCTGGTGTGGGATGTGCTGTTGTGCAGTGTCTTGTAGTGCCCTTGACATAGAAGGTCCTGTGTCTGGGGACGGGAGTGGAAAGGACTCCTTGGGATGTGTCTTTGGGATAGCACTGGCATGTCACGCTTGCCCATGAGATGGGTTGCAGCAGCTGTTCCTCCCCCAGAATGGTCCCAAGCAACCGGGACTGAGTGGGCAGGAGCCCCACATCAGGTCCCACTGCTGTCCCCAGGGTCTGCAGCAAGGGGTGGCCATTCAAGGGCTGTGAGCTTCCCGGGATGGAGGGTCGGTGGGTCAGTGCCGTCTCCTGGATGGGAGGATGGAGGTGCCACTGGAGCTGGCACAGAGAAGAGCCATGGTGGGATTTCAGGCCCGGAGGAAATGCCTTGTGGGGTCTGGTGGATTGAGCTTATCCAAATGAGCGTGAGGGCCCCTGGTCACTTTGTGAGGAGGAATCACCAAGTGCTGAAGGACTGGCTTGTGAAACTGAGTGAGGGAAAACATGAAGCCAGACCTGAGTTCAAACCAAGAGAAAAACACTTAAAAATAAGATCCATTTTGTTTTCCAGTTGTTTTAGGAGTGAGAGAGGCTGAAATAAGCCCATCCACCAAGATCAGAGGTGGCTTAGCCTGCTCTTGCTGTCTGCAGCAAACCGGGATCCTTTTCCATGTGTTTTTGTCACAGAGATGCTTTAAGCAAACCTGTTACAGCTGTTGGTGTTTGGAGGCAGGCTGATATGACCTGGCCTGGGTAATTTCGGAGACAACTGCAGAGAATCCTGGCATCTCTCCTAGCCTTGAATTCTCTAGTTGCAGCCTTGGTCCTGGCAGGTTTCTTACTCCGTGTCCTGGCACCCACGTCTTATGAACTGTCAGCCCCGTCGGTGTCCGCAGGCTGTTTCTAAGGGGTCTATGAAAAGCCATCAAGAAAGGCAGACGTGGCTTCTGCACAGGCTGGAATATGGGGCAAATTCCTAGTGGGAGACAGTCTCTCCTTTAAAGAAAACAGTCTCTGCGTGTAAGAAGCTGTTGCTTATATCAGTTGGAAATGGGGAAACTGAGGCACAGAGGATGAGACTGATTTTTCCCAGCAGAGGCAGAGACTTGTTAGGAAGCCCAGAGATGGCTCGAAGCCTCATATAGCTTCCCTCTTCTAGCTGCAAAAGCATCCATTGGGAGCAGGTCAGCAGACTGAAGAAAGCCAGCATCAAACTTTCCATCTCAGCCTTCAAGGGATAGTTTGCCAGGTTTTAGAGAGGGAAAATGCTTCCGAACACCTGAAATGTTCAAACAAGCTGCAGATGAGGCAGTGCAGAAGTGCTGCCAGCTCCCTGGCTTTTGAGCAGTGGTAAGACTTGGCCTTTCCCTGCACAGATGGGGGTTTAATCAGGCACAGTTTAAGCACATGGGTGTTCAGCACTAATCTAATTTCCCTCCATTCATTAGGATGGTTATTCATCACTCGGGAATGATGAAAGGCTGCGAGTCAGCGTGGATGCTGGAGAGTGGCAGGGCTGCTCGCGGGCGGGGTGGGGGCGT
>NW_009600159.1:18897-20667 GCF_000690535.1 Cariama cristata
TGCTGAACCTGACCGCTGGTGGGGATGGCAAGGGAGCTCCTTGATGATCCAGATCCCTTCACAACACCAAATTGCAAGCTAGGCTTGCTCCACCAAGCTCTGGAGATCAAGTCGTCTTAGGCTTGTCCAGCAATCAGATGGGAAACTGGCTGAAGCACCAGGTAATGCACGCAGACAGAAAGCTACTGGGTTGGAAGGAGACCTGAAGGGATGGAAACCTGTGGCCCCACTCTCCTCCATCAGACCCTTACATTGCCCTTAAGGGTTAATTGTATGGTAAGCTTGCAGAGCAAAGCCAAAGTCCCACTGCTCTGTGAGCCCACAAACCACGGTGCTCAATAAGCTGGTCCCAACCCTGTGGAGAAAGGCCATGATCTGTGAGAGCACAGCTATGGGGAGTGGGCAAAGGGATGGCCAGCATCCCAGGATGGGGCAGAGCTCGGGTATAACATCAGCTGGAGCAGCCACGGGTGAGCCTGCACAGGGAAGACAGCTCCTTTGGGTGTGCATTTGCTTCTTCCAAGGGTTTGGCAGATGCACTTCCACCTCTGCCACCCGGTGTCTGGGCAAAAGGGTCAGGAGGCTGCCAGAGCAGGTCCTGGCTATGTCCTGGGACCCTGGCATCCAAGAAAAAGGCAAGACACGTGTCTTCCTCTGTCCCTTTCCCCTGTACGTGAAGCTCAACAGACCTTATCTTTCCAGACAAACAGCGAAGTTTGCACAAATGTCTAAGAAGTTCCCTCCTGTCTCCCAACTCCTATCTTCAGTGGGAATATCCTGGCCATTAAAGACAAAAAAAGTAAATTGCCCTCCATGGTTGGTGTACCTTTTGGTGCGAGGTGAAAAAAAGGGGCTGCAAACACTGTACAGGAGGAATCAAAGTCTATTAGGCAGACGCAAGCGTGAGCATTTCCCTGCTGCATTTATTCCCCCATCCCTAGTAAATGGCCCTTGTAGCATGGCTCATGGGGATGAGAATTACTGCCCTGCCCCGGGGAGTTGAAGGGTAACTACCAATTAGTGGCCGGAGAGTTATTGGGTAATTCTGATTATCATGAGGTGTCTGGGGACCTCCAGGTCATCGCCACGGGGCACCCGGGCTGTAAGTGGGTATTTAACTGTGTTCTGGAGTGAACCGAAGTGAGTTTCACATCCTGGCCAGGGTTTGGTCCTGCAGACCCCACTTGGGGGTCCCAGCACAGAGCCCAGGAGGGGCAGGGGGTGAGAGCTGCTTACCATCCATGGAGCTGAGCTCCTGGCCAGCCTGTCTGTCCATCCTCTGCCCTCGACTGGGAGCTGGGTACTAACGCAGCTGAGATGCTGTCCCTTTGCACCTGGAAGCTGAACATATCTTTGGGGCCCTGAAATCACCTCCAGGCTGCCTGCTGGCATGAGGTCTCCTTTGCCTCCTCACTTTCTCCCTTTTCTTCCCTCTCCTCCACAGGATTCCTCCTCCAAAGCACTGACCCCTCAGTCCCACCACCTGAACTTCTCATTCATCCAGCCTCCTGCTCATGGCATCTTCCAAAACCCTGCCAGCATCCTCGCAGCCCCCTGCCCACTCTGAGCCCATCTCCTTTCCCTCCCCAGCACCCCACTTCTCAAAGCCTGGCCGAGCAGCAAGGCACTAACACTGGCACCCCTCTACCTTCTGAAAGGGGCTGGTGGTTGTGTTTGATGGGAGCAATCCATCTCCATCATTGTAATGACCGTTCCCATTAATCGGCCATAAACTAATAAAGTAAGCACTTTCCCCTCCATCCCCACCAC
>NW_009600159.1:20827-36329 GCF_000690535.1 Cariama cristata
CTGATGATGCTATTCCCTGCAGCCCTGAAGAAGCTTTGACAGCCCAGGTCATCCCTACAGCAGCAGGAGCATCACACACACTGGTGAGCCGAGAAGAAAAGGAGAGGGACAGGAATGGGGGGGGCAGAGGGAGGGAGGAATAAAAGATCCCGTACACCTCCAAATTAAGATGCCTGGCATCAGATGGGCCCGCAGCCAGAGATTAATTCGACTGATCAAGTTATAAAGAGCGCTGAGGCGGGTAATCAATCTTGGAGCTGTCAGGCGAATAGGCAGCAGTATTAACCTGGCAGGACTCGCACACACATACACATGCACACACGCAGAAGCCTTTTTAATTCCTTTCACATTGACTATTATTTCCCAGGCCTGTTTATTTTGGAAGGGTTAGGGGGAGGTGGGGGGCAGCATCACTTTACTCTCTCCTCCTCTGTCCCCCGTAGCAACGGCCCCATCCAAGCGGAGCAAGATTCTCCCCGATCGTGTGCCTGACACCTCCACGTGCAAAGGGGAAGCCCTTGGCCATGAAGTTAGCAGCCTTTAGGGTCTGTTTTCCAAGGGACAGTGCTGGATTTTCTGCCTGATACTGAGAAGACTCAAGCTGGGTTTCCTGCTCTTCCCAGCCCCATGGTGGTGGCATTACTCTTCCCTGCCAGCCCCTGGGCCGAGACTTGTGATGCACAAGGCTTGTGATGCTCAAGACTTGTTCTCCCAGGCTTGTGAAGCTCAGCCCAGGACACCTCCCAGGCAGGCACAGTCCCCATGTGTCCCCAGAGGGTCACAGAGCCACTGAGCCACTTCAGGTCAGCTGCAAATTGGAGCTTCTTGGAGCTAAGCCTGCAGAGCCCACAGCAGATGAAGGTCAGGAGGTCTCTTTGGAGGTCTTCCTTGGGAATGGGGTGTGAACGAAGCAGATTAGAAGTGGTGTTCTCAGCCTTGGGAACGACAGCTCCGCAGGCAGCAGAGGAAGGTCCTACCAGTATGGGCTGGAGACCCCTGTGCCGGCCAGGTGCTGTGCAGAGACCTTGTCTGGTCCAGCCTCAGAGGCGGATGGGGCAGGTCCTTCAGGCTCTTGGATTGGCTCCACAGGGAGAAGGATACTTGCAGGTCTAGCCAGGGACCTGGGAATAGGCTGTTTCAGGAGGAAGGTAAACTTGGGCTAGTTGGAAAGATGACAGAAAGAGCAGGAGTTCAGGGTGCTCAGCCAGCACTGCAGTGTGTCTGGGAGACCCCCAGTGCCCCATGGGGTCCTTGGCTATAAATGTGCACCCAGTTGCTGGCTGTTCATAGCAAACTACCCGTGATATTAGAAGGCAGTGGGACCTCTTTACACGAGGACAGCAGGATACCGTTCCCTACTAACTCCTCTCTGACTGGCAACATCTTCTCAGGAGATGCAGTCAAGGAGCGACATCTCCATGCAGAAGTCACTGTGAGCAGCCCTCAAAAGCTGTTGGTTGTTTGGTTTGGTTTGGTTTGTTGGTTTTTTTGCCAGACCAAATATACCGTGCCTCATCCGGCATCCTCCAGGAGCTGGGAGGGGACTTAGCCAGGTGAAACAGCTCATACTGGTCCTAGCTTTGAACTCAACTACTGAGCATGGCCCAAATGCATGGGGACTGGGAGCTGACTCCGCAGGGTCCTACTCCTGGTGGTTGTGTGGACCTCATCCGAGTGTGAGGGCTTGTTTAGTGAAAAGGGTCTGGCACGAGTCCTCCCCATACTGCAGCCCTTCTGGCTGTCCTGGCTGACCAAGGGGTTGAGAGCCCATGCTGAGACCCTGGGCTGGTAGCCCTTTGGCTCAGAACCGTGCTGCCCTGCAGGCTTTTTTTTTGCCTTTTTTTTTTTTTTTTCCAGTTTTGCAGTGGCCTTGGAGTTCTTTCCAAGTGCCAAAGCTGCAAGCCTTCAGCATGACACAAGCAGGACATGCGGGTCAGGCTGCTGGGAATGCTCTGGCCTTTCCAGGATGCTCAAGTGGGTCCTTTCAAGCTGGAACAAACTGCGTGGGCAATCAAGGGGTCTCTGAGAAATGCTCTGGGATGGGAGCTGGCGTCCCTGTGAGAGGAGTTGCTTTCCAAGCGAGGTCCCCTGGTCAAACATTTCAAAATCCTTTCTCTCCCACAGTTTCCCTGCACATCCCCTTCAGAGGCTGTCAGTCAGGCTGCGATGGCCCCGCAGTGAGCCAGGGCAACCAGCATGGCTGCAGCTTGCAGCCAGCTCCCGTATCTGTGCACCCACACGTGTGTGCGAGGGCTCTACCGAGGGCTGAGGGGAACACCCAACTTTGGGGTGCTTGGGGTGGGTCCCCAAAGGGGGCAGAGGCTGGGAAAGGATTGCTGGGTGATGTGCTCAGTGCCAGCACTCATCCTCTGCGTCTCTCCCTCTCTGAAGGAGTTGCGAGGCTCCCCAGAGCCTTCTTGTGATGGCTGGTGTGTGCCCCAGGGCTCTCCCCATCCTCCCTCATGTCCCCCACAGAGCGGAGCAGAGGTGCTGGGATTGCTCTTGCCCTTTGCCGGGCGGGTGTCCTTTCCCCTCTGCTCAGAGCATGTGGCCTCAGCCATTCCCCCACCTCCTGTCTCCATGGCCCCATCCCTGCTGTCCTGCAGAGCTCTGATTGATGCCACGGCTCCTTCCCCCAGACCTGCCGACAAACACCTGTATCCTCCGCCGGCTGTGCTGACCTCGCCAGCTCGCAGGGCTGCAGGCAAGAGGGCTGCATCCCAGTGCCAAGCCGCTCCCGCTCAGCTCACGCCAGCGGATTTTGGAGCCGTTTGGTGCCAAAGTCTTCTCCAATTAATCTTCCCGCTCCCTGGCTCTCTCCACTCCTCGCTGGGCTATGTCTTGGGGAGGATCCATCGATCTCAGAAGTGTCCAACAAAGCATCTGGAGCTTAGGCTGGGCTGCATTTCCCAGCACCTTCTCCAGGTTGCTGGGTATCGGTGTGGAGGCTGTCTTCATATTTGATGGGATTATTAGCATGGGAGGAGAAGGAGGGGGGAAAGAAAGCATTAATTGATCTGGTAATAAAGTTAATAGAAGCTCTTATGAGCTTGCCCATTAAGAATAATTAAGGAAGAGGCACTGAAGGGAGGCGGGTGAAAGGAAGTCCACTGAGGCTGGGGCAGGCTTGCTTGGTGAGGGTTTGCAAAAGCTCCAGCACCCCACACTCTCTGCCCTTGGCCTTCACCCTCAAACCCTCTTCTGTCCCTGCTCTGAGGTCCCAGGCAGGCCCAGTTTCTCCAGCTGGGACTGGGGCAGCCAGGAGCACAGGTCAGCAGGGCCTGGGAGGGGTGAGGCTGAGACCCTCCCTGTCAGTACCCAGGCAAGGCTGGGGTCCTGTGGGAACTTGACAGACACAGTAATCAGAGAGGATGAGGACTTCTTCCAAAGTGAGCACCACTTTTTGCCAGGCTTTTCAGGGATGCCAGGGCTGCTCCGGGTCACCAGCTGGCTTGGCAGGAGCAGCATCCCTGTGCTGGGCTGTGGCTGTCACGGACCCTCAAAGCTGGGAAGGGCCAGGAAGCATCCCGGGCTGGAGACAGGATGGCTGAGCTCTGGCATGGAGAAAAAAGCCAACCTCCAAGCACTTGGTAAACACAATTGTCAAAAGAAGAAAAGAACAGCTTGGTGGGGTCAGGGGTTAATACGGACAGGGCTACTACTACAAACGGCAGGGAAAACAGGTGGGAATCCAGTGTCTGATAACAGGAGACAGAGGGGACAGATGTGTGGTGGGGCTGTGAGCCAGCGGAGGCAGGACCAGCCTGGCTGTGGGATGAGGAGCTGCTGGGTACCTGGGGGCAACGGAGAGGAAGCCCCCCACTCCTTCCCTGCCCATGGGACTGCAGGCAGCGTGACACAGGCTGCCCATGGCATGCCCTCCCCAAACTCCTGGAAACTCTATCCCCTACTTTCCCCACCTTACAGGGCTCATTGTAGGTGTGTTCCTGGCTTGGTCCATGCTGCCAGCTACCAGCACCAAGCTGGATTCCAGGGAGCTGGGCAGTATATACCAAATAAACAATGAATCCAGAGGATGAGCACGATGCTGCAGCTCCGTCTGCAGCAAACAGCCATCGCCCAGCCGCCGGGCAGTGAGGGTGCCCAGGGACCCTTGGCAGTGCTGGCCCCAGCTGCTGCCCAGCCTTTAGATGGGGCTGGAGGCAGAAAGCAGGGACCTGCCTTCCCCTGTGGCTCTGCCCCTGCAGCGGCACGCAGGCAGCCCGGGCTCGCTCTGCCTGCAAGCTGCCCCAAAGAGGGGCAAAGCCCACCCTGGCTCCCAGCTCCTCTACCTGCTCCTGGCCTGCTCCCAGCCCATCCATCTGCAACCAGCCGGGACATGCAGCCGGAGCCTGGGCTGTGGGGCAGGCAGATGTGGGGTTGCTTTGAGTGGCAAGTAGGTTTTGCCGTGGGTGCCGAAATGCAGACATCAGGCAGTGGGGCTGGACCAGCTCCCCTGCCACCGCTGCACATCAGCTCTGCCCAACACTCTCCCCCAGCCCGGACCCCCCCACGTCCCTCTGCCCTTGGTTTTGCAGCTTGCCTCTGACCCTCTCCATCCATCAAGTACCCTGCGGATGCAGCGCCGTGGCCATGGGTCTCCGGGCAGCCCTGCTAGCCAAACCCATGCACAGCATTGACTTGTGTTCTGCCAGTACCACACAAAGCGTGACGTCATCCTTGTGCGAGCAGCATGGCAGCCCTGAGACCCACTGCCATGGGGAGAGACAGGCTGGCTTCTCCCACCAGCGGGATGCAAGGAGGAACCAGTGTCTGAGCCGAGGTGGGGGATGTGGAGGGTGCAGCCTGGAGCAGGACTGTGTGCAGCATCCATGGGAGGATGAAGCCTGCCTGCCTGCCCTGGTGCCCCACAGGCCAACGTAGTGGGCGACGCTCTCTGTGTTTGTTTGCTTTGAGAAAAGGAGTGAAACCAGATCCAGCCGTGCTGCTGTTTGTGGCAAGGCTCTGACCCAAACACTGGGGACATGGTAAACAGAGGCGGGAGGCCAGCAGTCACCGGAGAGTGACTTCCCTCCTGCAAGTGCCTTGGCCACAGGGAAGCATCTCCATGCCACTTCACAGGGCATCCATCCCTGCCCTTCCTATCCCCACCTGTAGCCCTTCAGTGTCCTGTCTGGAGCAGAAAATCCCATTTGCTGGTGATTTTGTAGCATTGCTGTGTGTTGTGCTGGGTATCAACATGGGCATGGGGACCAGGCTGGTGGTGTGACCCTGCAGAGGTCCCTGGACTCTCCCACTGCTTCAGCCTACGTGATCAGCAGAGGGTCCCTGCAAGGAGATTGGTGACATCTTAAAAGCTGCTGCAACACTAGCCGGTGGCTTGGAAACACCCATATGCTCCGTCGCGCCCTGGGGAGGGCAGCCAGGGCCAGCAGGCTCCAAATATTGATCATGGCCGGGATGCTCACAGAGTATCTTCCAAGCCCTGCCGTTGCAGAGAGCCACAGCCAGATGTCATGGCTTTAAACACCCCATGGGTAGAAAGAAGTGGCACCTGCTCCTTGGAGCGCAAATAATTCAAATCACTCCTTGTATCTGCAATCACCCGTGGGTGCAGAGCCACCCACTGCCACAGCAGACTGGGCATGTCCTGTGTGACCGTAAATTACGTCTGCACAGGGGTGACACCCTTTCTCCCCTGTGAATACAGGCTAACTAATGGGGCTTGGGATCCTTCGTGGTAATCCTGAGCAATGATTTACATTTAATTAGCCAAATGAATATGAAAATAGACTCTGCCCAAGAGCCTACTAATAACTTTCTGTGTTAATGGCTTGGGCTAATATAACTCCTCCCTGGCAGATCGCTGTGCCGTGCGGTGGGGAACAAGAGCCCGGCCGGGCTGCAGAGGCAACTGGAGCCATGCACACCGGTGAGCAGGGCAGGGGGTTTTGCTGCCGAGAGGTCTGTGACCACAGCCTTTCCCCTGCTTTTCAATGGGTGCTGTGCGTCTGATATGATAAAGGCTCTAAAATACCCAGTTATAGCCTAACTGCATGGAGACAGCTCAGCGGTGGCTTTCCTGGTCCTGAATTTGGTGTTGCGTTGATTAGCAAGATCTAGAGCTGAACAAACAGGTATTTTGTTGCTGAGGCCAACGATATGAGAGGAAAGAGTTGGGTATAGCTACAGCAGAGAGATCAAACAGCAAAATATAGTCACTATGTAGAGCCAGCCCGGGAGCTGGATTCAAACTGCGTCACATCGTGTCTGACACCTGTGAGCTTGGAAAGGGCTTGGCTACAAACCCCCAGGGCTTCTCCTCTTTGGGTCCTCCAGCAGATGCAGAAGCATCTCTGTAAGGCTGCTGGTCACCAGAAACAAATCTATTGGTACCCGTGGGGCACAGGCAGGATCCTGCCCCAAAAGCGCAAAACTCCCAGGCCAGTCTGAAAGCAAGTGCATCACAAGAGGCATCTCCGGACAGGGTGAAAAGGGGTATTCAGAGTTAGCTATTACCAAGGAATTAAAATAATATTCAGTTTGTTAATTAACTTGTGTTAACGATTTGTTAGTTAATTCATTAATATTAATCAAGCCAGGATGTGGCATTTTTAAAATTTATTTTTAAAATAACCTCTGCACCCCAGGCTAGTCTGCTCCCAGGGCATCAGAGGGTTGGCCTGATAAACTTGCAGACTTGCATGATGGACGTGACCTAAGAACCAGCTCTGACGGCTTTGCACTAAATCAAAAATGCATAGGGATGTCAGATTGTGCCTGATTTTTGTGTGTTTGGTTTCTTAACCTGTCTGAACCCCATTAAACCTGATTGAGGCTAATATGGGGCGGATCCACTCAAAATCTCTTATAGTGGCCTGAGGTTTCCCCAGTCAGTCTTGTCTCTTTTTGATTTCTTGCTGCCCGGGAGCCCCCCAGCATCTGTAATTGAATGTAAGACCTTCTGTCCAGGGGAGCGGTGCTGCATTAATCACTGCAACCTGACGGAGCCATGCCGATAGATCTTCCGAGCACGTAAAATAACTCATGTTAGTCATTGCTTGTGATTTATCCTCTTCTCTGTCTTGTACATGAATTATTCAGGGTGGTGCTGGGGAAAGCTGAGGCAAGGTAAGTCACAAGAAAGTCTCACGGCTGGCACAGGTGGCCCTGCTCCCCGAGCTGGGAGGGCAGAGTGGGATGCGGTGGGACTCTCCCTCCAGCCCTGGGCACGTCCAGGCTGCAGGAGGTGCTTGGCCGGGGTCTTCACTCTCACAGGAGCTGCTGAAAATTAATTGCATGGTTGACAGCCATGTGTTGAACTCTCTGAGCATCTCCACTTGGGCTTTTCAGGACAGGCTCTCCTCTCATCTGTCTTCGTGCTGGCTGCAGGGCTGTGTCCATCATTGGCGCCGCATTTGTTTTGCTGTGGGTATTTTTCTTTAGCCCCAATTACGCTCAAGCTTACACCAAAACAAACAAGCCCTGGGATGTGGAGGTACCTGGCTGGCTCAGACAGGCTGGGGGCGCCGGGGGGCCCCGGGGGGGTAAAAGACCTGGCCCCGGGGCTGATAAAGGACCCTCGGTGTCGCTGCGCTGGAGTCTGGGCTTGCAAAATGTGACATGGTTTCTCTTGACAATTAATCACTGGGGAGCGAGCGGCATCAATTAATGGGTAATTGGCCTCATTTTAGGTCAGGGTTTCCGGGCTGGGCTCCTTTTGGCCCACTCTCCACTGCAAGGACGGGCATCCCCATCACAGCACCTGGATGCAAAGCCCTGAGGGACCTGGTGGATGGACGTGCGGGTTGATTCCCTAGTGATAGCAGCCAAGGGGGGTACTTCCCTGGGCAAGTGGGAATACTAGCAGCAAATCCCGAGATGGGGAAAATGGACCCAGCTGGGGTGAGGACGTGACCAGCCCTGCACTTACCACTGCCGTCTGTGCCCCAGCCCGGCTGGCAGCAGGTGTCCGGTCCGAGGCATGGGGGCTTTTGGGACCTGGATTCTTTCAGGGGTTCAGTTCCCTGCGTGGCCTTGTGTGGAGGCAGAAGCAAGGGCTGCTGGTTTTGGATTTTAGAGGTGAATTGAGGTGCCTCTAATGCTGGGAAATGCAAATATTTCTGGTCCATGCTTGCTTTAGGGAAGGCAGCAGTGAGGTGGTTGCCTGCAAGACTTAGGGGGGAAGCTGAGGCACCAAAACAGCTTTCCTAAGACTGAAAAACCCCTGATGAAATGGGGCCCTCCCAGCCACACTGTGTGCCATGAGGGCAGCTCCCGGGACATCCGTAGCCCTCTCCAGCAAAGTAGCTGAGTTGACGGATGGAGATGGAGATGTGCCTGCCATCAGCAAGAGCCCTTCCCTCCGGCCACGGATCACATCCTGCTGCAGTGTGGCCGCCCAGCCTCTCCGGCGAGTGCCGATCCTGGAGCTCCAAAATAGTTCAGTGAAGGAACATGGGATGGGAGAGTAATTTGATGCTCTAAGTGTCCAGAAGAGATC
Organism: Cariama cristata; assembly: GCF_000690535.1. Classification (NCBI taxonomy): domain Eukaryota; kingdom Metazoa; phylum Chordata; class Aves; order Cariamiformes; family Cariamidae; genus Cariama; species Cariama cristata. Next base: position 29,292 of record NW_009600159.1, read on the forward strand.
CCACTGGAAATACCCATCTGACACTGTTTGAGATAAAGCAGGGGAGGCGGCTTTACTTTAGCTTATCGGACACATTTCCTCTAGAGAGATCGCCATCAGCTCAGAGAGAAAACTACTGAATTTTTGTGTTTTGGGGGCTTTTTTCCTTTTGAAATTTTTCAAGAGAAACAAAGATGGTTGGGAAAAAAATGTTTCACTTGGTTCTTATTTTGTTAGTGAGACAGTTTTAAATTGGAAAGTTTTTGTTTCTGTTTTCTTTTAGTACCAGAAATAGAAGATTTTAATATTTTTTTTCCCCACAATTGAGACAAAGTAAAAAATACTGCCTGGAGAACGAGGTTAGAGAGAAATTTTTAAGTTGAAGAACAAGTGACACGCTTGGAAAGCTTTATTTTTCATAATTATCCAATGGAGACAAAGTGAAGGGCAAGCACAACGTGGGAATATCCTCCACTACTTCAAAGCTGATTTAATGAAATTCTGTTTTTCAGGGAAAGAAGCAGCTCACCAGAAAGCATTTGCAGACATCGCCATCCCTGGGACCCGACCTCATCCTTGGGACCTGACCCCCGCCTCCCGCCCAAACTCTTTGCATGTGCTGGGGGGCTGCAAAAGGACATTGCGAATGCCCTCACTCCATAAAGACCTGCTGCGGTTTTGCTTGGCCTTGCCTGCTGTGCAAACTGCTTCACTCCCTGCATCTGCTGTCACCAGTCCTTGTTGGGCAGGTTTTGGGGTTTCAGTGCCCCCCAGCTCCCCCAGTCCCATTACTGCAAGAGAGAAGTGGCTGCCAGCCTGGACCTCTTCCCCGGGGTCACATCCATGTATGGGGGCCCTCAGCAGAGACCTCCCTTCTGGGGCATCTCCTCCGCGGGAGATGGGGACCACCATCTACCTCACCTCCCAGCACCCCTCCGCCCCTCGCCAGCCCCAGATGTACACGCAGTGGGGCACGTGAAAGGGATGCTGCGGTGCCAGGCAGGATAGCTGCTCGCCTGGCACAGGCCCAGGGAGCTGTCGTCTCGCTGCCACTGAGCTGCTAAGCATCAGGCATTCAGCATCAGTGCCCCGCAACCCGTCAGCAGTTTCAGAGGCTCCACCTTCCAAGTTGCAAGCATGACCGAATGTTTCATGGTGCACTGGCGTCTCATAAAAACTTCTGCAAGGCTGTGAGCACACTAAGTACCAGTTTTGGTATGGCAGCACGGGAGAATCAGACCCTGGAGAGCACAGCCAGCCTTCAGGAGCTGGAAATGCCTTCATCCATTTGACCTTCCAGGTCCTTTTGTCATGGTTTCTGAAAACTGTTACCACTTGCTAGTGTTTTGCAAGTGCCCCTTTGCGCACTTGATCTGGGAAATGCAGCCCTGGGACGATGCTCTGCCCAATGATGTATCCTAGACCCACTTTCATTCATTTTCCTTCAATTTTTTCCTCACATCCCTGCTCTGTTTCAGTGAGGAGACACTTGTCCAGCCTCCCAGGTTTTCTGCTCTCATTTTCAGCTCCGTGTTAATGTGTCACAGCCATCACTGAACATGAGGTTTGAGTTTACTGGTAGTCATAGGGCATTTCTCCATGGCCCTGGCACTTGGGACCATGATGGCCTCAGGGACTCCTACGGGCAATAGGCAGGGAAAACAGGCACTGGTCAGACACAGCAGCCTGGAGGGAGGTATCAGGAGGAGAAACAGCCATTGCTGCAGTGTGGGCAGGGCTGGGATATGCTGGTCCAACAGGGATCTGGGCCCCTTGCCAGCCTGGCAGCAGCAGTAACTCCTTGGAAAGTGAAGTTTCCAGGATCTCGGTGACCTTCAATGCCCAGCAGCGCTGGATGTGTGGCCACGGTGGGTAGTGCCTTAGGTAGCTGATTGGGGTGGTGATGGATGGGCAAGGTGTTTGGGGCTCATTAATTTCCTGGCAGGGATCAGCTTGTCACATCCTATAATGCAATCAAAGTGGGAACACATCTCACTCAGGGAACGCAAGGAGCACTCGATTGGGAGGCAGAGCACTGCCTTGCAACATCCTCCAGCTGATAAAAACTCCCCACCGCTGTGAGAGTTTAATGCTGCTAAATGCTGAGCACCTGGGGCACAGCTCAGCCTTGGCCCTATAACCCCATGGAGGGGCACTATTCCCCTTCAGCTGATTTCTCCTGGCTGCCCAGCAAAGGGTGGCTGTGCAGGGGATGCTAGAGTTTAGCTTAGTGCTGCCTTGAAACCCCACCACCCCTGGGCTGCAGGTGTCCTGGTAAGACTCTGTCCTCTGGAAGTCTGGATAGGCTGGACCACAGCACAGGCTGTGGTCACCCTGCGCTCCCCTGATTTTGGCTGCAGCCAGCTTCAGGGCTTGCTGGGATCCCCAGAGCAGGGGCTCAGTTGTTTGGCAGGGGTGATCTCTCCAGGCCAGAAGTATGCTGGCTGCAGCCGGGCTCCCAGGAGCGTGTGCTGTGTTACAGCTGGCACTGCCACAGCTGGAGGATGCGGTGGGACAGGGCTGCGGTGGGGGGGCAGGACGGATGAGCTCATGCTCCCTTCCGGCCTGAAACTCCCCAAATCCCCAATCTCCTCTCCAAGAAGCTGCTGCTTCCCATCCTCTGAAGGAATGGGAGGGCACGGAAACAAAAAGATTTTAAAAAAACCCAAAGCCCCTTTACAGCTGGCACTGCCACAGCTGGAGGATGCGGTGGGACAGGGCTGCGGTGGGGGGTCAGGACGGATGAGCTCATGCTCCCTTCCGGCCTGAAACTCCCCAAATCCCCAATCTCCTCTCCAAGAAGCTGCTGCTTCCCATCCTCTGAAGGAATGGGAGGGCACGGAAACAAAAAGATTTTAAAAAAACCCAAAGCCCCTGTGGTGACAAACACGAGCAGCATGGCTGTCAGCCAAGGCACCACTCGCCCACCCTGGGGACAAGCTCAGGGGGCTGGGACACACACACATACGGCCCCTCCAGCCAGGCCTGTGGAGGGAGGAGGACAGTTTTTCCGGCTGCAGCATTGTTCTGCAGGACCTGAATAAACACCCGGCCCGGTGCACCCAGGCAAAGGGCACATTTCCCTCCCACTGCCTGAAGCCTTCAAGGAAACCCCTTCACCTCCTCCTTAGAATCAGCAGTGCCTGCAGTGGCACCACGGGTCCCTTGCTGTTGGGAGAAGGTGGGACTCCAGCTCCTGCACAGACGTCTGGTGTCTCCTCTGAGAGAGCTGAGATTCCTCATCTGCTTCTTCAGAGCCTAAACCCTGCACAAGTGCGTGTTGTTCTTGAGAAGTACTTTAATTTACCCTTTTAGTATGAATATTATTCAATAGTAATGATTTGAGGAAATATTTAGTTACTGCTACTGCTTGTTTGCTACTATTGATTGCTTTGGTTTGATGTCACTTGCAGACAATGGGGGGCTTAGGGCAGGCTCAGCCACCCCACAGCAAGCTGCAGCATCCCAAATGATGGGAGAGATGCTCAATGGTGGCTGTCCCCAGGTGGGACAGGACTGGGAAAATGCCACTCCCTGGGCTCATGCAAGCAGACAAGGTTTGAAACCTGTTGGTTTTGTGGCCAGCCCCTCCTGGAGGGCTGTGGCTGCCCTATGGAACTGCACCTCTCTGCTTTTGGGAGACTTTCTGTGACTGAGCCCACCCATCAGCCAACCTGAGGGATCCAGGGCTTGACTGGGACCCACCAGGCTCTCACGTCCTGGGGATGCTCCAACAACAGAGAGGGCACTGGGCAAAGCGGGAGCCAGCTGCTTGCGCTGGGCACGGAGCCTGGAGCTGGCACATTCCCCAGCCCAGCATGGGGCTCTGGCTTTGTCTGCTGAAGCTCTTGCAGGTGCAGCAGCATCTGATGGGCCCAGGTCAGGCCCTGGGTCACTCCAGGAGGGCAATGACACCAGGATGCTGCAATGTCCAGGGATGCTGCTGTTCCACAGGGCAGCAAAGGGCTCGGTGCAACCAGCTCCAGAGACACCGGCAAGCAGGACCTGCCAGGCCAGAGGTGATGTCATGGATCTAATTTTCCCCTACCACTCACGATTTTCAACCTGAGCGTGTCAGTGCTTGGAAGCATTTGCGTCCCTCATTTCAATCCATGCTGAATCAGATCTTGCCGCTGGGTAGGAAAGAGCTGCTGCCTGCCCAGCCTGTCTGCCCAGCCTGCTTTGCTGTGCTGCACTGGTATCACCCAGAGAAGACAATGCTCTTCTCTCCAGCACAGGAGCTGGGGAGCACAGGCTCCTGGCCAGGGAACAGGTTAGCAGCCCACTTTGTGTCTGTTATCCAAAGCGCTGAAAGGGCTGCAGATGAACTAAGTGAGGGACTAAGTAAATAAAGGATTGACCTTCCACCCTGGGGGCCAGAGGGCAGCTACAAAATAGTGCTAATGTGAAATAGAGAGACAAACTTTGCAGGCTCAGGAGGAATTTGCCTTGGAAGCATCAAAGAAGGCAAAGGACTCGTGTATCACCCTGTATGCATCAACAAGGAGGTGATGGCCCTGCCGCGCAGAGGACTGAGCTGTGGCCAGCGGCTCTGGGAGGGACGCCGTGTCAGCCCAAGGGCTGAAGTAGGAAAGGGCTACAGGGAAATCCCTGACTTGGAGGCCTGGGACTGCTCATGCTTTCAGCGTGGTGCCCTGGGGGTGGCTTGGCACAAGCAAGTTGCTGCATTTCCCACGGTGTCTGGCAAAGTCATCGCGGGGCTGCTGTGTGCCCTGCAGGTGGATGGTGCTTTTGTGTCAACCTGTGGGCACAGGGAGTGGGGATGGCTGAAAAAACTTGGGCTGTGCAGTAAAGAGTTTTCAAAGGACTTTCTAAAAAGAGTCCACATCTAAATGTCTCAGGCTGGGCAGCCGGCATCCCCAGTTACTTTTGACTGTACTCAAATGGGCACATGGCTGACAGTCATACGATAGAGGCAGAAGACCACGAGGGATGGATGGGTCAATAGGAGGTGGCAGATGGACGTGGCCACTGGAGAGAGGGAAAGACAAGCGCATAAAGGTGAGAGCTGGAGATCAGCCCAGGAGAGCTAAGATTTGATGGGAGTATTTTGTTCAGATTGAGGGAAGTTGGACTGACAGATGGTTTTTGTTGTTGTTTTTCTTGGTCTTGTGCTGGCTAGAAAGGGCTTTGCCCGTTATTAATCGCTGGGGATGCGGGGGCTGGCACAGAGCACTTCTGGTGAGCCTGCTGGGCCCCCAAGTGCTGGCTAATGCACGGCTGATAGCCAGGCGCTAATTCAGTCACCGGATCGTGATAATGCGCACAAATCTCCCTAGGCCTATTGCGTTATGAGGTGCTGTGAGTGATTTACACCCTGTTAGCAGCTGACCAATCTGTGTGTTACCTACAGCACAACCGGACCCTCTGGGCTACTTAGGGCTCCACTTTCCATTTCAGTTGATCCCTGGGAATGGCTCTTCCTTCCTTCCAACCGATGCCATGGTACTGTGCTTGCCTTCCCCTGGTGCAAAAAAAAAAAAAAAAAAAATCCCCAATCCCCCAAAGCACCCTGTTAAGAACTTCCACGTCTCATTGAGCTGTTATTAATAGGGAGATTGTCTGGTGTCACAGCAGAGACATAAAATACATTAACATTATCACATAATCTTATTTAGCAAACACTTGTGTTGCTTCGCCCTTGGTAATTGCATTTGGGAGATGCAATATTTATGAAAGGGGAGAAGGAAATGTCTTGACTCATTTCCTCTGAGCAGTAAAAGTCCTGGAGGGGGGAATATGCGGGAGCTTGAGAAGGGGATGTCAGACCCGCTGCTTCCCTTGCAACGAGTTCAGTGTACAATGGGACTCTGCCTAAGGTTGAGCTTTGCCACTGAGCTGCTCCTGGGACGGAGTGAGGCTGCGGTACGGATCCGGGCTTGGAAGGGCTCTTCCTCCTGCATTAGGCTGTGTGGGACCCCAGCGCTCCCCTGGCACCTCTCTGCAAACATTGCTACGAGCTGAGTCGCTGCCTTGCGTTAGCCCTTACTCCTAAAATTGCACCTGCGGGGCTCTCCGGTGGGGCTGCACTCGGGGCTCAGCTCCGAGGATGCTGCCCGCGAAGCACCATGATTGATTAAGATTTCTCCTAGGACTGAAATCCACTCAACCAGCCCTCCATTTCTGTGTAGGACCTCACAGACCGATAGCAGGGTCTGAGAGCGAGTTTTATCCCTGATATAGCATCCCCGACTCTCGGAGCTCAGATCTGGGTGTGCACCTTTCCCCGCCACCCCTGAAGCCCTGGCTCCTGCCACTTCCAATTTTGGGGGAAATTTGCAGCAGGGTGTTAGGAGCTGCTGGAAGTTTTCCGTGTTTCTCAGCGCAGGCTGCACTGAGCTCAGCCACGGGAGAGGCAGGGAAACGAGAGTCGCCTTGGAAGATTATTTGATGCCTTGGACAGTTCCCTTCTTTTGGAGCCTTTAAGTATTTGTCCCCAGAAATTAAAACTCATTTTCCCACTTGCAACCACCCACGTCGCTTCGTGCTCCCGGCGTCCACGGGTGACCCTTGCGGCCAGCGAGGCACTGAGGGCTCTGCTGGGGTCCCGCAAGCTCCCACTCGGGGAAGTCGCGGAGGGAGCAGTGACACGAAACAGCGACTTTAGACAAAGCCCGACCCTCTCCGGGCTGGGACTGGCAGTTCAAAGCCACTGGTGATGTGCACGGGAGGGAAAAGCCGGTGTCACCTACTTTTCTCCCCGATTTATGTTTACACACGCTGTTTAATTTGTTTGTTTTCTGTCGTGCCCTCTCTAAGCTGGTTTTCGGGATTCCACCTGGGCGGTGAGAAACAGCATCCGCCAGACCTTTGGGATGGAGACGGCTGTGCCTTCTCCCCATCCTTGCTCGGTGAATCGAGAGGCTGTAGTCCTGGAAATTACAACTAATTACAGGTGGAAAATACAATTAATACAATAGTAGAAAATGCAATTAATTAATTAAACTTACAAGTGTGGAGAATGCTATTTGCATAAGTGGCCGATCGTGTTTAAACCCAGATAATCCCTTGCACTCCCCAACTCCGGGACATCGGTCC
>NW_009600160.1:0-2471 GCF_000690535.1 Cariama cristata
GGTGCGAAGGCGTGCGATGGATGGCTCTGATGGCACCAGGAGACGCCAAACGCCGGGGACGCTGCCCCGGCATGAGCAGATGAGGCTGGGCAGGGAGTTTCGCTCCCCATGGAGCACCTGGCTGGGAACTCACACAGGGCAACCGCACCGCAGGCGAGCCCGAGGCTTCCCTCGCCTCCCTGGAAAGGTGCCCTTTGAAACCAGTAAAAAAAGGCTGTTAACCAGCCTCGCCAGCAATCTCCCGAGCTCCCCGTGGAGCTCCCAAGACAGAAAGGCTGTCTCCACTCAGCCACATCCCCCCCTGGAGCGAGGGGTCCCTGCGCATCACCCCGCGGTCCTGCAAGCGGGGTACAGGGGTCCACGCACGTCGTTTAGCTTTGGAGGGGGCACAAGGAGCCCTGGGTGCTGAGCCCTGCGGGAGCCCGTGGCCACGCTCGGCTCCCCACAAAGCACCCACAGCACCCAGGCTGGCAGGCAGGAGCAGGGATGTGCTAATGAGGGACTTCTGTAGGGCGAAGGGCAAATCCAGCCCAGCCCACGCACGTGTTTCTGCGTGTCTCCCCGCACTGAGCATCCCGCATCGCCCTGCTGCCTCCCGGGAGCGGGTGAGCACAGCCCTTCCCCAGGGAGAAGCAGCTACCAGGGCCCTGGAAAGGTGGGGGTCAAACCCTTCTGCTCCCTGGCACCTCTCAGCAAATAACTCAGCCGAACATCTCCCTACAAACTGATTTCCACGCCTGAAGAGGCTGAAAACTTCAAAGCCTGGAGTGAAAAAATAAAAAAAACCCCACCAATAATAGTAATAATAATAATAAACCAGAGGCTTTCCAGCCCGACAAGCCTGCAGCACTTTCAGCATGACTAATATTTTCCATGTGAAATAATAACCCACGGCGCTGAATTTCTCATCTCTATGCACATTGCAGACAACAGGTAGGCTCTGCCCAACTTCACCTCTGAGCAGGACCTTTGACAAGGCGGCTTTGTGCTCTTCTCGTGGGGAAAACAATAAACTCCCAGGGCACCTGCGAATAAGGAGGGGCAGATTCCAGCCACGGAGCTGCCAAAGCCCCGAGTCCTCAGAGCAGGATGCAAAATCCTCCCTTGTTTGACAGCAGATCTTACAGCAAATCCTCCTGCGTAGCGGCCCCAGCTCCCAGCACCATCCCTGGGCAGGATCCGTCCGCAGGCTCTGGGTCACTCCCTGCCCTCACCCAGGTGGGACGGGGGCCAAGACACGAAAACCTTTGCATTCGCAGGGGTCTGCCCCCCCGCAAAGCAGCACTTCCAAGTTCCCATGGCCCCACCACGCTGCCCCTGCCCACCTCCAGCCCCACACAACACCTCCCAGCCCCTGGGAGATGCTGCTGGGAGATGCTGAATGCGCAGAGACTGAACCAAACCGAGGGAATAGAATAAATACATACAAATGCTCTTTGTTCAGTTTGACAAGAATTCACAGATGCCTCGCACCTTTTTTCCAAAAAGCTCAGCCTCAAAAGGGGCCCAGAATCTTTCCGGGAAGATTTTCTCAGCACGACATGACCGCAAAGCCTTCGCACATGCCGGTGAGAGCCAGGCATGAAGAGGTTAAAACCAAATACCACCACCTCTGCAGGCAGGAGCCCAGGCAGTGAGTTATGAAGTTAATGACAGCGCAGGACCACGCTCCTCGCTGCCTGTTCCAGCCCAGGCTCCCTGTAAATCAAGCGTCGATCACCGCACGGGTGATGGATGCGCGCAGAGCACGCGCACAAGCTATGGGCTTTGGTGGGTAATAACTCTGCCCTGCTCTGCCGTGGGGCTGGGGCGCGGGGGTCCCCGTGAGCCCCCCCAGGAAATCATCCCTGGGATGGGGAAGGATGCCTGGGGTGGCCCCACGGGGAGAGGAAGGGACATGCGTTCTCCCCAGCACCGGGCTCAGCACCCTGCTCACCCCCGCCCGGGGCCCTACCGCAGGGTCTTGCGGATCATGTCCTCGTCGGTGATGCCGTAGTAGGTGAGCGTCTCATTCCAGGTGGGGTTCAGCGTGTTGCGCAGCGTTTTGGTTCTCAGCTTATTTGCCTGGAAAAGCAAAGGAGACGGCGGTGAGCAGGATTGGGCCCCAGGCGATCATTTGGGCAGGGAGGAGAGGAGAAAAGGAAGCACGGTTTGGTGATGAAGGGGCAGTTGGTGCTGACGCCCTTCTGTCCCAGCACTCTAACCCGGCCAGTCCTCAGCGGGGTGGCCCAAATCCACCCCGACCGCAGCAACAACCAGCAGGGCAGAGACACGGCAACGCGCTCATTTGCAAAGCAACCCAACCCTGCATCCCGCATCCTGGAAACAGCCGGCAAAATGGGAACCTTGGCAGAGCGCAGAGAGAGAGGACGGGGATTTCATTTATGCAGCAGGAGAGAGCAAGAGAGGAGGGGGAAAAAAAAGGTCGTTTCAGGTTCATTAAAAACCACCGATTTGCTGTTCTGGCTGTT
>NW_009600160.1:2616-2851 GCF_000690535.1 Cariama cristata
TGCGGGGGGGGGGGCCGGGGACGGGGGGGCTGGCGTAGCCGCTTGCGTCCCCGGCAAGGATGGGGCACCCCGGCACACACCCACCCCCCCAGGTCAGGGGACATCGATCTTCTCACCCCCTGAGCCCCCCGCTTCTGTTGGGGACAGAGGGAGAGCAGAGGCAAAGGGCTGCAGGCTTCAGATGGGGCTTCTCCATCAACCCCCCAGCCTGGGACAGCCTGATAGAGCAGTAATT
>NW_009600160.1:2903-3940 GCF_000690535.1 Cariama cristata
AGTAATTTTTCCTCTAATTAGGTGTAAAGTCAGAAAGTTTACAGCCACTGCTGGGTGTAAGGGACTCTCAGGAAATCAGTTCTTCAAAGCTGTCTCGTGTGTCTTTATGGGAGGCTGCGACATTCCCCATCTGTGGTTCACCGGCCCTGAGCCAAAGGCGAGCGGGATGTGAAGCACAGGTTGAAGACAAGAGCTTGTGCTCACAGCTAAGAAGCAGGGGTGGGGGGTCACCTTGTTGGCACCTCCTTTCCCCACCAAAAGCACCCCAGACACACAACCTCTTCCAGCTCCACCAGACACAGCCATGGGCCGGAGGAGCTCCCGGTGCACCGGAGCAACCTCTCACTCCCAAACGGTTCGGGCAGAGCAGCTCCTTGCTCTGGCGTCGATCTCTGGGCGCTAGAGAAAGCCTCTGTATTTTGTGCTGTGCTTTCATTTAGGTTTCCAAAGCCATTTCTACCTCTGAAAGAAACCCGGGCCCCGTGCAGCACTGAGGAGCTGTAAAACCCCGAGTGCCGGGTGAGGAGGAGGAGGCTACCCTCGGAGCAAGGCACGGTGCTCCAGGAGCCCACCGGGATGCAGGGCCAGGGACTCAACCAGGAGCAGCATCTAAAGCCCTGCAACGCCGATCGCTCTCCCCGTCAGGCAGGAGTTCACCGGCAGCGCAGGAGAAGCCGTCGGCTGGGCTGCACATGGGCACCAGCCCCGCTGAGGCGATGCCTGCGTGCCCGGAGGCACGTCCAGGGGCAACGGCAGAGCGATGCAAACCGAAGGAGACTGCAGACAGGTGCTCTCGTTTATGGCCTGCTGTCACCATCGATTTAATACCTCGTTTGCCTTAAATCTTTCCCGGTTTTGTAAAGTCGCTTAAAACAAGGCACTTTGTCATACCAAGTTTTGTCCCTCATCTCTTTTATCTCTTTCCTCGGTGATGTTGTGGCCACCACAGCAGGCTCCAGCCCAAGCACCGAGGTGTGTGTCAGAGAGGGAGCGTGCAGGCTGCTGAGGGGTGACAAGGACCGCAGGGAAAGCTCCAC
>NW_009600160.1:3983-8183 GCF_000690535.1 Cariama cristata
CGGGGGTCAGGAAGGAAAGGGGGTTTAGCCCGGGGAGTAACGTGATGGGGACCACCCAGCAGCTAACGCTGCCCTGGGCAAGGGACCTGACTGAAATCAAAGGAACTGAGCTCTGGGAGCACCTCCTTCTCCGACCTGGGATGAGGTACACAGCCACGACCCCCCCAGACCTGCTCGCCTCTCCCAGAGCAGATTGGGGCAGTGCTGGTTGGGAACAAGGCGCAGAGACAGAGCATCCACAGAGGCTGAGGGACGCGGGGGCAAGGAGAGGGTCCCCCCGCGGCTGCTCTGGGCTTGCAGAGTCTGCAGCTCCTGCAGGACCCTCAGCTCAGAGCTTCCCTCCTGCCTCTCTCGTCTCCATCACCTCCAGCAGAAATGCTAATCAATGCATTTGCAAAACATGGAAATGACAGATAATATCGCTGATGAAAGCGCTCCTGGCTCTCCTATTTCCAGCGGAACTTGAAACGTGGTTAAAAATTCCCTCTACAACTCCGAACATTATGTATTAATTCAACTGAACCGCAACAAGTAAATATACCTCCCCCCAAAAGGTCTTTCCTTTAGTGTAAAATAAGAGTGCAATTAATATTCATAACACATACATTTAGCATTTAAATTCAACTTCCCCATCAGTTACACCGAGCTCTCACTACACATCAGTATCTTTAATTACTCTTCTCTCCAGCAAGCGCTGAACCTAAGTAGATGGAAATATTTCCCTTATGATTTATACTCTGCTTTATTATGATCTGAGGGGTTATAATGCAAAAGAAAGAGGGGGAAAAAAAAAAAAAGAAAAGAGCTGGTTTGTTTACAGCTCCGGATCGTTCCACTCGGTGCTTCCCAGGGGCTTGTGGAACGCAGCCTTCGCACCCCCTGCTCCCGAGGACGAGGAGGCAGGGCTGGCACCCAGCTCCCAGGCAGCGGTTTACCGGAGAGGCAGTTGCTAGCCCTGCAAGGATGGGGTTAGCCCCAATTCTCACCTCCGGCCGCCGCGCTCTCCTGCTCGCCTGAGTGAGAGCCAGGCAGGAGACTCGAGGTCTGGCTGCGGCAACAGCAGCCCCTGGGTGAGGAGCTTCTCCCTGGGGACCCTCCCGGCTCTCATCCCAAAGGGGGAAGGTGCAGCCCCAGGAAGGGAAGGAGAAGCGAAACGGCGTCTCACCTTACTGGCTCCGGGAAGTAAGTGCAGTTTGACGTATGGATCGGCCAAACCGTTGTGGTCCATCGGCTTCAGGCCCTGGAGAGGACACATCAAAAAGCAGGAGTGAGGACACCAGCGAGACGCCGGGCAGGCAGGACAGCTTCGTTGAGCCCATCCACCGCCACCCATTTCCCCGGGATGTCGTCCATGCACGGAGGAATCGCACGGTTTCCCCAGGGCTGGGGAAGGAGGAGAGGACGGGCGGTGCAGGGCGCGGGCTGTGCGGCCAAAGCTGAGCACACTGCGCCTTCAAACGCCGTCCGCGCTCCGTGCCAAGGAGGGGCTGCGGGAGGGCTTCTCACCTCCACTTCGCATCGGCCGCAGAGCAAAAAATTCCAGCAGCTGATTCTGACACCCGGATCACAATTAATTTGCGGGTTAAGTAAATCAGCGCAGTGATTTTCAAGGTTCAAAATTACAGGGTTTTGTCATTTAATAATTACTTAGGAGCAAACATACACCTCTGCTGTTGTAGTGTTACTTTTAAGCGCTCCCAGAGGGTGTGATAGCACCTACCTACTCTTCGTTATTAAGGCATAACTGAAGGAAGAACAGCTTTCAGGCCAGTGGGAGGCTGTCGCCAGCCGACTGCCGCGGCATTTGCAGGGAAATCTGGGGGTACCGGAGCACAAATGCAAGGAAACATTTGCTGTGGCCATTCCTGATGCATTTTCTGAGACCCTCTTAAAGGATGGTATGGATCGTGTTTGTTACAGCGATGCTCTGGAGCTGATCCTGCTCCGGGCAGAGGGAGGAGACAAACCTGCTCCTCTTCGAAACAACCAGTGGGATGAAAATTATCCAAGGGTGATGCAGAAACCCAGCCCAAAGCCGTAACTGCACAGACTGCATAGAAACAAACTCCATGGGGTAGGGAAGCAACACAGGAGCGTGAAAAACGGAGGCTAATTTTTACCAGTCCTAAGTGGAAATGATAACGGCTACATCATGAAAGTCCTTGGATTATTTCCAGCCTGGCTGCGAGATCCCTGCAGGAATTATTTCTAGGCTGTCTGAAGTCAATTCTCTGCCTGGATCAGGGGAGGGTTTCTCTGCAGAGGTACCCACCCAACCCCGGCTCCAACCCAGGTATGGAAACCAAGCTGGGTGATGCTCAAGACCCGTCACATCCTTTGGGCGATCAGCAGAGTATTCGGTGCCCGGGACTAATGAGTGTGTGCAGCTGCCAGGGATCCACCTGGCAGGACAGCACTCGTATGGGCTGCTGGTGGAAAGGCTGTCTGCAACAAAAATGTGATCACCAAGGCCTGGGTTTGGGCAAAACAAAGCGAGAAATGCTACAGAAATTCTTCCGTACTTTACATGTATGAAATAATGCACCCAGCTTAACCCACGGCACCAAGGCAGCCCCTCAGGACACCCCCATCCCACCCCTCCCCGACCTAGGGGAGGGGTCGGAGCCGCTCCTGACCTTGGTCAGGGCTCTCCTTCCGAGACAAGCGCGCAGCCCTGGGGCAAGGGAGACCAAATGGTGCCCAGCAAAGAGGATTTTGCTTCTAAAGCAGAGCCAAAAGGATAAAAATATCAGCAGCGAATGGAGGCTAAACAGCTCTGCTTTAACTGCAGTGCCTCTCGGGTGATGTCCCTGGCTCAGCAGAAGAGGAAGGCACGGGTACGGCAGACGGGGGGACGTGGTATCGCCTGTGGCTCCACGAGCAGCCACGGCAGCAAGGGGCTGGGCTGGTCCCCAGGCTCCGGAGGGGATCCGGCCGGCTGGCACACAAACTGCTCACAGCTGAGCAAAGCCAAGGCTCTCCCCAGGCTCCCGCCGCGGAGGTGCCCCCCTGCCCGATGCCGCGTGGCAAATGAAATCAGAAGCAAGCAAGCAAACTCCCATGAAAATGGATGGAGAAAGACAGGCAGCTCTGTAATTCACCCATCAATTCAGCTCAATTAAATTACCTTCTGAGGAGGCTATTAAAGGTTTTTTAATAGATGCTCTATGGAATATGGAGTGACAGGAGCCTGGAAAATGGCTCCTAATGTCACATCTACATCCCTCCCATGTCACTCGATAGGAGTTTGGCACAGGACTGAATTTAACATGAGAGCAGCCCTGACGGCTCTGCCCTGCAAAGCTGCTCCCGTGGGAGCTCACACCTCCCAGGGACCCGCAGGGTGACCAGCACCATTGCTTCGCCCGCGTGGAGAGATCTCCAGCCTAAAGCTGCTCCGAGCAAGCCGAGAGGCAGAGGAGGGTGACAGGGCTCATACTGGGGGGCAGAGTCTCCCATTGGCTTCAGCCAGCGCAGCCCCGGCGCCAACCGGTCCCTCCTGCCGGGACCAATTTACGGTGCTGCGCATCAGGGCACAGGCGATGGAGCTGAGACCGAGTTTCCTCTTTTCCCTTCCTCTATCCAACCCCAACATCCCTGCTGTAATCCTACGGAGACCGACAGCCCCGCTGCATCCCAGCTGCTGCCAGCCGCGCTCCGTGCCAGTGACATTTAGCTAATCAATAGGATTTAATTACAAGTCAGGCTAATCGGGCTGCCGATTACCGCCACACTAGAGGCATACAGAAATCACAGGAGACGCATTCGTTCCATCATTCGCCCCCATGATGAGCTGCCTGCCCGGTAAGCAGGCTCCCTGCTGCCGCCTGCCCGGTGAGCAGGCTCCCTGCTGCCCAAAATCCAGCCTGGATACCTCTTCCTGGGCCAAGGCATCCCATTCCAAAATGGAGCAAACTCTGCGCTTCCACCCTGACAGCCCAGAGGAGACACAGAGCTTCGAGACGGGAATTTCCCTGCAGTGATAAATATTCATGAGTAAATCCATAAGTAATGCTCAGTGCAGACCTCCAGCACTCGGCTTTGGCTGGAAGAGGGGGAGCATCCAAATGCTCAGCAGGGTGGAAACTCCCGGGCGGTTTCGAGCTGCGGCTGCAGGCAGCGGCGCAGGGAGGGCAGCCCAGGTACGCTCGCAGGGGCAGGGGCTGCCCTGCATGGCTGGTCTGGGACCAGGGCGCTGCC
>NW_009600161.1:0-1239 GCF_000690535.1 Cariama cristata
CCCCGCGGTGCCATGGCCGTGCCGGCTCTGGGGGCCACGGTGGGAAGGGAAGTTTTGGCCCCAGCTCCGCGGCACGGCCAACGAGGCTCAGATGAATATAAGGAGAATATGAAATGTCTCATACCTATAACTTTAAATTAAAAAAGCAATGTAGTGTTTATTGGTTCTTCCGAGTGTCTCCGGAGCGGCAGGCTCATAAAGATCATATTACAGTACAAGCCATTATGCAAAGAGTTTACTATATATACATTTCTAAATGCTTCAGCAAACAGCAGCCTACTTACGAGCAGAGAAGGATAACTGGTTCGTTTGGGGTAACAAATGATCCTTGATTTGATTTTAAATGCAATGACAGCAAAATTTATTTCTTATTTAATCACTTGCCAGAGCTGTTGAGGACGGGATGGTATTAAACTGCACAATGCAGCATATGACTACTGAATCAGTTGAAATAGGCATAAGAATATATTATGTTTATAGGATAGAAAAAGATTGTACAGCAATGCATATAACTAGAATGGGTATTTTTGTCATTTATACAGTAGCTTATATCATTATTTCTTCCCGCTTCCAATTTTTCAGTAATAAAAATACAGGGGATGTGATTCTCTTTGCATTACAGATAAACCATCTTGATTCTTTATTAAATATTTTTATTAATCTGAAGTACTACAAAGCATTTGAGCAGATAAATCAGGCTCCGAATAGTCATTTCCTCTCTGCTATGGCTCTATAAAGTGGATTCATTTATGAGTGCGCAATACCAGAAAAGAAGGTTTCCATAGTCATTAATATGCTCCCTTATGGCCCTGGTTTTATATCCCACTGTACCATGCAGAAGGGCTAGCGCTGACTTGGTCCCCAAAATGAAACAGGTCTCGGTAATCCGCTCGGTAACTCCTGCCTGGTTTTGTCTCCAACTTAATTAGGAGTCGCCGCTCGGGTACCACCGGCCAGCCCCGGCGAGGAGGATGCCCGGGGTCTCGCCAGCCCCGGTCGGCAGCAGGGGGACACCAGCACCTTTGGGGTGATTTGCGGATGGAGCCAGCCCCAGCGCCGTCCCCTCCTTGCCAGAACCACATCGATGCCTTCACCCGTCACCCCGGCCGTTCTCCCCATAGGATGTGAGGATCCTGTTATTTGGCAGAGGGACCGATGGGGGATTTGGGGGCCAGCCCCTCCTGGGAGGGTGCCCAATGCCATGGGACTCCGCCAGAGGCTGGTCGAACTCCTGAGGTG
>NW_009600161.1:1353-2055 GCF_000690535.1 Cariama cristata
GCCCACCCCAGGGGATGCTGCCGCCGCGGGGGGGGACCAGTGCGGGGGCAAGTCGAAGCCAGCAGCATTCATCCTTCGACAGCTGACAAGTCATTTAGTCATCGGAGGAAGCTGCAGAGAGGCACAAAGGAATTAAACCTATTTAAAACACAGCCAGGTGTGCAAACAAGTTTATCCTATTGTAACAGCTAACGCGTGAATCAGGAGGGCTCTATAAAGGTTACAGCAGCCGCGCAGTTATTTAGGGCTCCTTGGGAGATGTGACATTTAGTGCCTGCGTTTGCCGGGGCCGTGGGACTTGCTGGGACCCCCAGAGCTGCTGCCTTCACCCCACCGAGCCCAGGGCTGCATTTCCCTGCCCTGCACCAGGATCGGCCTCATCCTGCCCCTTCACCCCTCCTTGCCCCAGCCGCTGCTGGCACCCCCAGGGGCCTTGGCTCTGATTTCAAATTTTACTGCAGCAGCTGTCTAACATTTGTTTGCTGTTTGGAAACAGGAATTATGGCACTTGGTGAAAGGCGGGGTCCCTCTGGGGCTGCTGCCAGCAGCTGGCACAGCCCCAGCCCGGCACCCCGGGGCTCTGATGCTCCAAAAACGTTCCTCCTGCTATGGGTGGCCTTTTGCCGCCGAGCTGTGATGGCGTGCCAGGGAGAGGGAGCCCGGCTGTGGGGGGATTTAGCCGTGCTTCTGCTTCAGACCACT
>NW_009600161.1:2124-3390 GCF_000690535.1 Cariama cristata
CGCCGGCCTGGGCCGGCACACGGGGGGGGCCCCACCAGCATCGCAGGAGGGTGCGGATGGGGCTTTTCCCCCCGGCTTCCCATTGATTGCGCTGGGCTAAGGCGAAGCAGGGGCTTGTTCCCACGGGGAAGGGTCTGCACGGAGAACTGCAGCGGGCCGGCTGACTGCACAGGGTCGGAGCGGGCTCGGGGGCAGAGGAGCGGGGCCGTTACACCTCTCCAGATGCGCCGGGGTGCTTTCCTTGCTGGGAGCTGCTGCGGCTGCACATAAATCCACTGTCAGCCCCAACTGTGTCACAGATGTCCCAGGACATGAATTTTTTTTCTCCAGTTTTAGTGCTGGTGTAAAGCTAAATTATGGTAGTTGTCAGCATTAGTAAAAACCATCATCTCTGTCCTGCCCATAAAAAGCACAGCAGTGGGGCCTGGGGGCTGGAAGAGACGGAGCGGAGGTGGGTCAGCTCCCATTTTCTGGAAATTATAGGGACCAGATTATTGTGCTGCAGAGCTGGGACTGGTGCTGGCGGGTCAGCCGTGGCCAAGGTCACCAGCAGCGTGGCAAAGTGGCCAAGGTCACCGGCAGCGTGGCAAAAGCCGTGGCAGAGCGGCACTGCAGGCACCTCGGCCACAGGGAGCTCTTCTCCATCCCTCCACCTCCCTCTGCAATGTCAGCAAGGACCGGCGGCACGCTCAGACCCCTCTCCGGGCCCACGGCTCGTCTGTCCCAAGGTGAGGATGGTGGAAGTTGCGTTCGAGCTAAATCCAACCGAGAAACTCTTACGGTGCCTTCCAGGGCTCGAGCACGGACACCGGGAAGCGCTGGAGCTCTGCACCTCCACTCTACGGCAGATCGCGGTCCATGTAGAGCACCAGCCCCTCGTTTCCAGGACACGCTGATGCTATTAAGCACCAACTTAGGGAAATCGGGAGCGGAAGAGTTTTACACCTTCGCAAAACAATGTTCAAGAAGGAAATGAGCAGCCAGCAATTGTAATTGAGATGGATGAAAGGGCAGGCGGCTTCCCCCAAAGCGTTTCAGGCAACGTACTTGAGAAGAATATGAAGTGCTGCTGCTCTCTAAAGATCGCCATGCTGCAGCTAAATTATTAATGACTAGGAATGATTTCATATTTAATCTAAAGACTATTAATTACACTGCAGAAGAGCAACACACCATCCTGAGAGCCCCTCTCACCAACTGAATAATTTAGTGGTGCCCCATATTTTACCTCAATGTCAAGGCGGGCGACGACACACCTCCCGCGTG
>NW_009600162.1:0-206 GCF_000690535.1 Cariama cristata
CTCCCAGGGCAAGCTGCTACGGTGAGAGCCGCTGCGATGCAGGCATCCCCAGGCACAGCACAGGGGCCCAGCCGTAGCACTTACCCCCGGGATGGTTTGGGCAAAGTTCCCTTATCCTCATCCTCATCCTCATCCTCATCTGGTGCCCATGGGAACCCACCCTGGCTACAAGAGGGGCTGCGGGAGTGGCTGGGGGGGGCAGAGAG
>NW_009600162.1:346-1173 GCF_000690535.1 Cariama cristata
CCGGGGCACTGCAGCCGGTCCCAGCGAAGTGCATGCCTGTCCCGCAGCGCCGAGGCCCTGCAGACCATGTTCCTCCTCATGAGCCCCCGGCAGCTCTTTGAGCACTTCAAAGATGACTACGAGATCCATGACATCAGCTGGAGCGAGGAGAAGGCGGGTGCCATCCTGGAGGCCTGGCAGAGGAAATTCGTGGAGGTGGGCACCGGGAGCTGCCCCAACGTGGGGCTGGGCAGGGGTGAGCCTGTGCATGGCATCCCCATGCACCCAGGTTTTCATGTGGCCGTGGGTTGGGGCACCACTGTCTTGTGGTCTGGTGGGTCCCTAGGGACCCTCAATGGCGATGTGGTGGTGGTGACAGCCTGGGTGGCTCTGGGGAGCGGGGGGGGTGGTCATGACTCTAATGGGGTGCATCTTGCCTCTGGCAGCTGGCGCAGGACTCCATCCCACCCAATGCCACACAGAGCGTCCACGCTTTCTCCACCACCACACTCAACGACATCATGAAGTCCTTCTCCGATGTCAGCGCCATCCGGGTGGCCGGGGGCTACCTCCTCATGGTGCGTGTGCCCCTTCTCTCTGTCCCCTGCCGTCCCTCCCTCGCCCCCTGTCTCCCCTAACCCGCTGTGCTCTTCCAGCTGGCCTACGCCTGTGTCACCATGCTGCGGTGGGACTGCTCCAAGTCCCAAGGGGCTGTGGGCCTGGCCGGGGTCCTGCTAGTGGCTCTCTCTGTGGCCTCTGGCCTGGGGCTTTGCTCACTGCTGGGCATCTCCTTCAACGCAGCCACCACCCAGGTATGTGCTGGGGGAAGAGCTGGGTACTGTGGGGCT
>NW_009600162.1:1226-1432 GCF_000690535.1 Cariama cristata
CGCTGGGCGCTGTGGGGTGGCTGGGTCCCCTCCTGGGCAGTGGCTCTGTCCCCCTCTGATGCCAGCTGCTCTCTGGCAGGTCCTGCCCTTCCTAGCCCTCGGCATCGGTGTGGATGACATGTTCCTCTTGGCTCACGCCTTCACCGAGACCAGCCAGCACATCCCCTTCAAAGTGAGTGCCAAGCCCTGTCCGGAGACTCCCCGGC
>NW_009600163.1:0-1090 GCF_000690535.1 Cariama cristata
CGCTCGCACCAGCAGTTCCTCCAGCACCGAGGAGGGACCCCAAAGCCCCCCTGAGCCCACAGCCTCCATCTCCCGGCCCTTCTTCAGTGCTGGGCCAAGCTCTGCTCCTCCACCTGAACTGCCAAGACCTCCCCACGTGGAGCCGAGCTGATCCCCACTGAAACCAGTCGTGCAGCTCCGACTGCCCTGGCCCTCACCCTCGGACACGGGTCGGGTGCTGCTGGGTGACAGCCCTGCTTGTCACTGCCCGTCCTCCCGTTGCTGAGCCCGGCCATATTCCTCTCGTCACAGCGTGTCCGAGTTCCTCATGGGGGAGGTGGACAGCAGCACCATCCTCTCCATCCTACCCAGCGACCAGAACCAGGTGAGTGATGCCCGCTCCCATCGCCTGGGTCTCGGGATGTGCCGAGGCGCTCACACCCGGCTCGGGAAGGGGCCAAACCCTCAACCCCAGACGTGGGTTTCCCAGCTCACCCCCCAGCCCAGCAGAGCCGTGTGTCGGCTTTGCCTGCTTGCTCCTGTCCCCACCGCCATCCCAAGGAGGGGAAAAGCCACCAGGCAGCTCGATCCAAAGGGCAAGGTGGCTGGGAAAGGGATGGAGCAGCTCGGTCAGCCAAGGCAGAAAAGAGGGCTCTGGGTGCTCTCCTTAGCTCTGCCCTGGTCTGGTGGGTGCACTGAGCAAGGTATTTCTCCGGCGACCTTCCCCTTAGCCTCTGGCCTCCCTGTGGGGCCACGGGCTGGGCACGGCAGGCTTCCAGCAAGAGCAGAAAGGCTCCAGCAGCCCTGGGTCTCTGCCTTCCATCCGTCCACCGGCCCCTCCAGCTACTCCCCTTCCTCTTCTCTGACCAGTCCCTTTTCTTTCCCAATTCCCAAAGACTATGGAGAGCCTCTATGGGGGGATCCCTGGGCCTGGAGCAGACGGCATGCCTTCGGGCATGGAAAGCTATGACACGGGTAAGCAGGCAGACTCTGGTGCAGGGTCTGGGGTGGTGGGGTACCTGGCTGAGCAGATCGGCCGGCAGGAACCGGCGTCTTCCCCATCGCCACCGTGGTTCCGAGCCGCACACGGCTCCTCGGCCGAGAAAAGGCA
>NW_009600163.1:1160-2602 GCF_000690535.1 Cariama cristata
AAGCTCACGGAGCTCACAGGGGCGAGCCAGGCTCTCCTGGGGCTTTCCCGGCTGTTCCAGTGCTCCTGGGAACTCAAAGGCAGGTGGAGGGAGCGGGTGAGCGAGCACGGTGCCAGCAGCACACCCAGCATCTCTCCCCTCTTTCTCTCCCCACCTTCCCCCCTGTCCCATCACAGGCCGTCCTCCTGCCGAGGAAGTGGACGTGATGCTGCAGCGCTGCGAGGGGGGGGTAGATGCTGCCCTCCAGTACACCAAAAACATCTCCAAGTACATGAAGGACCTCATTGGATACCTGGAGAAAAGGACCACGCTGGGTGAGACGGGGAGGATGGCGGGTGGGTCCTCTCCGGAGCGGGGCTGAAATCCTCACGGCAGCATCAGAACAGGTCAAGGTCCTCACATGCACGAGGCTGAGGGTGTCGGACATGGCAAGGGCAGCGGTGAACTGAATTCCTGAAGTTCTTGATTTATTTTTCAAAAGGAACCCAAGCAGCAGGGAAATCCTGGTGTCTCGTATGTCTTTTCACTTCCAACCTTTTTCTTCCAGAGATGGAGTTTGCCAAAGGGCTTCAGAAGATGGCAAACAGCTGCAAGCAAACCATCAGTCAGGAGGTAAGTCCACACGTCCCTAAAGCCACCCGGGTCCAGGCTGCCGGGCTGTATCCCGAGCAAGCAGCCCTGGAGAGCTCGGTTTGCACACCCCAGCTTCAGCGCCCGGGAGAAGAAGTGTGCAACTCTCCAAAGTTCTCTGCTTGGCAAAATTCGCGTGTCCAAACCAAAGCAAAGGATAATGCCGAGACTTTGCAAAAGCTCCTCCATGGGCAGCCGGTATTTCTGCCCTGGCACTGCCGGGTGTGCCGGCAGGGAGAGCCCGGGCTGGCTCACAGACCAGACGTGCCCTGTGCCCTGCTCTCCAGCCCAGGGCAGGCAACACCACGGGGCCCTTCCAGCCCCCTCCGCTCTCCCTCTGAGCCGTCTCTTGGCCTCCTGTGACCGCGATCGCTCGGGCCGGGACGGGGCTTTTCCCAGTAGCAGGCAGCCAAGCCGAGCCTCCGGCTCTTCTTCCCTGAACGCAGCACGGGAGGACACGTCTCCTTCGGTTCACGCTGCCGTGCTGGGGCTCAGGTGCGTTTTCTCCTTTCTCAGACCAACATGCCTTTCCTGTCCATCTACCTGCTGGCCCTGGAGCAGGACATGGAGCACGGGACGTCGGTTCTGCAGGCTGCCAGCACCCTGCAGCACCAAACCTTCCTGCAGGTGAGAGCAGCAGGCGGTGCAGGCTCTCCCGTGCCTGCACAGGGATGCTCGGGCACACGACGAGTCCTGAGCTGGGGGACTTGGTGGAGGTGGTCTCTGAGGTCTATGTCCCAGGAAAGGCCATCTCAGAAGGGTCTTCCCCGGCGGCTGGGCCGCGAGGGAGGCTGGTGGTCTTCTTAATCCTT
>NW_009600163.1:2641-8214 GCF_000690535.1 Cariama cristata
GGCATGCCCCGGCTTTGCTCTGCCCTCAGCGGATCAATGAGCCCAAGCTCGCAGCCAGATGCCGGGTCCTTCGAGGCGTTAGACACGGGGTCTAGGAGAAACCCCCAAGTCCGGCACCTCCTTACCGCTCTCCACCCCATCCGAGGCCTCTCTGTGTCCCCACGTTCCCCTCCGGCACAGACCACGCTGCGCCCATCTCCCGGGGAGAGCCGCTCTCCGAGCTGTTTGCCAGGGAGGGAACGATGTCCCGTCGTTGCAGAGCATGGCTCTTGCTTAGCTCAGCCTGGAGGGAAACTGCGTCTGGCACTTCCCAGGCTGCAGACTTTCACCCATGACCCAAACTCCCCGTAACTGAGCCCAGATGTGCTGGGGAACGACAACCACCGCCACGGGGAACTTCTCCTTGCAAAGCCTTTTGCAAAGGGAGGAGCAGCGAGCGTTTCGCTCAAACCACCGTGGGGGTTGTTTCTCCCTCCTGATTCAGCCGCTAACAGTGAGACGCCTTGAACATGAAAAACGGAGGAAGGAGATCAAGGAGCAGTGGCACCGGGCGCAGAGGAAACTGGTGAGTAACGGCCGCCCAGCGCAGGCTGCGACTGCGCTCCCCGAGCCCCGTCTGGAGCACCCCCTGACACCCACCCCTCTGAGGGTGCTGGGCTCCTTGCCCCTCTCTGGTAGCGTTGGGTGCTTTGTCCTGGGGTGATGCTGCTGTGCCGGGAGATGCCGGAGAAGCACGGGGAGGAGCTCGCAGGAGACAGCGGTCGCCTTGCAGAGTTCGGTCCTCACCCTGGGTCACCGTTTGCACTGGCAGCAAGAGGCAGAGGTGAACCTGCGCAAGGCCAAGCAGATATACATGCAGCGCAGCGAGGAGCATGACAAGGCCAAGTACATGGCGGTGAAAGCGGAAGAAGAGCAGCAGAACACCACCAGCAGCATCACCACCAAAACCCTGGACAAGAAGAGGCGGCTGGAAGAGGAAGCCAAGAACAAGGTAGGAACGTGACAGCTCTGGACTCGGGCTGAGCATCTGCCCGGCAAGAACCGGCTCACTCCTTGCTGTCCTAGCACAGGAGCAGCCCTGAGCGAAGTGGACTGAGCCGAGCTCCCCACGGATCCTCGGACGGGGCGCGGGAATGCCTAGAGGAACGGGGTCTGGGTCCGGAGAGCTGTTCTTGTTCTCCTCACCTATGAACTGTTTCCATCTCTTGCTCTCCCAACTGTCAGGCAGAAGAGGCGATGGCCACATACCGGACCTGTGTTGCGGATGCAAATACCCAGAAGCAGGAGTTAGAGGATACCAAGGTGAACTCCTTGCGGCAGATCCACGAAGTGATCAAACAGAGCGACCAGGTCATCAAGACGGTGAGTGGGGCTTGCTTGGGATGGCCCCCAGGGCAGGGGGTGGCCGTACCCTGCTCCGGAGAGGTTCAGAGCTGCCTCCCCAGCAGACCTGGCTTGGCCGTCCCTATTTCAGATGAGGTCCAGGTGGATGCAGAGCTCTCTTCACCCCCTCGTGCTCTGAAAAGCCAGGGCTCAGGGCTGCAGACCAAGCACCGCTCCGTGCTCCCGACTTCTCATCCAAGCTGGAGCTCCTTGTCTCTCCCTTCCTTGTATGTCAGCTCACAAAGCTCACGTCTGATTTTCTTTATGTTATTTTTAGGCCACGATCTCCTTCTACCAGATCATGCACATGCAGACGGCTCCACTGCCCGTCAACTTCCAGACGCTGTGCGAGAGCAGCAAGCTCTACGACCCCGGGCAGCAGTACGCCTCTCACGTCAAGCAGCTGCAGCGAGGAGGCGAACCCGACATCCAGTACGACTTTGAGCCCTACGTGTCACACAACGCCTGGTAGGAAAGGAGAGGGGGAGATGATGCCTGGGTTACGCTCACTTTTTCTATCACTGGCAGCCTTCCCCGGGGCTGGCACTGTGCTCCCCTGCGGAAACCAGCGTGCCCGAAGGCAGCTCCTGCTGGGAAAGCTGGGGCTGGACCAGCTGGGAATTCCCCTCACATCCTCCTATGGATGAGACAGGCTATCTAGGATTTGAGAGGAGTAAATCCCAAGACAGGTGGACAGCAGCCATGAATAAGGTTTCCAAGTGTCCTTCCTTCTCGTCCCCTCAGACATTCCCTTTTCTCCTTCTTTCTGCCCACCAGGTCCCCCTTTACTCGGACACGGAAAGGCAGCTTCAATGCCAACGACTTCTCAACCAACGCCGGCTCTGACGGGGCCGGGCTGCCCAAGGAGGGGGCCGTCTCGGAAGGAGGGGCAGGAGCCAAGGAGCAGCCAAGTGGGGCTGTGGGGGCTGAGCGGAGAGGTGAGCCCGGGGCAGAGAGGAGCCTCGGCATCGCCGTCCCCGCGCGCCCCTCGCAGCAGCCTGCGTCCTCCTCCCCAGCTCAGGGGCGAAGCCGGACCCCCGTGGGTACCGAGGGGGGCTTCTCTTTGCAGCGGTGGGACAGGCTGGAAGCCTTGCAAGCTGAATTTCCTGAAGGACACAAAAATCAGATCTAGGGGGGTTTTCTGCTTTTGCTGTCTAGTGCTCCCTAACAGACCCTTCTCCATCTTCCCGTCTCTTCTTTCCCTTGCTGGATGTCTCACCGGAGGCACCGCAACCCCACCGGCCCCTTCACCAGCCCGTCAGCAGGGAAGCAGGCAGCTTCCTTCAGTAACTGAAGTGTCTCCCAGAGTCCAGGCTGTTCTCCCGTGTTCCTCTCCTGAAGGCAGGCAGCAATCTCAAGCGGACGATGTGTTTTCCTCTGCAGGTGGGAGGGGACACCAGGTCCATAAATCCTGGCCGACCTCCGTTACTGAAGCTGGCAGCAGCCTGGACCCAAACGCAGGTAGCTACCGAAAACAGCCCAGGGCAGGCAGTGCTGCCCCTTCCGATACAGTCGGCCTCCAAACAGGGCATCGGCCTTAGGCAGGACCCGTCACTTCGTGCTTTTATCTGCCTTGTAATGACACTGTGTTATTAATAACTGCTGACAGCAGTTAATAACTGCTCTGATCCTGACCTCCAACAGGCTGGGATGGGATGGGATGGGAAGGGATGGGAAGGGGTGGGAAGGGGAGGAAAAAAATGGGAAGGGATGGGAAGGGATGGGAAGGGATTGGATGGGAAGGGATGGGATGGGAAGGGATCGGAAGGGATGGTATGGGAAGGGATGAGAAGGGATGGGTTGGGAAGGGATGGGATGGGATGGGAAGGGATGGGATGGGATGGGATGGGATGGGGGAACCACCGAACCTTTACACTACGCTGGCTGCAGCCTGCTCCCCTGCAGAGCACCGTACGGGCGCACACAGCCCCTGCCATCTCCCCGGGTCTCATTTTTCTCCAGAGACATCTTGCCCAGCAGTGCCCGGCACACGACTGCTTGCTGTGGGAATCAGCCATGAGCATCAGAGCGCACTCAGAAGAGAAACTACTTTGCCAGCAATCTCACTGGTTTGTGGGTTTTCTTTTGACAGGTGAATTCAGCCATAAACTCCAGCGGTTGTCTTCCAACGGCACCATGTCGTCCACCGAAGAGCTGGAGGAGAAGGAGGAGACCGCCAGCCCCTTTGAGCAGAGTAGGTGACAGCGCGGGAGGTGACGCGGTGCTGCTGCTGCGCACCCACACGCCATGGCAAAGCTCCTTGCAGGCTGACTTTTCCCAAGTTCAGTAGTTCTGGAGGTAAACGGAACAATGACCGGGAGGATACCTGACGGTGACCCCTGAGGGGCCCAGTAGCCTTTACCAAGGGACGAGCTCTGCTCAGACCCGTGGGAACAGAAGAGCCAGGGCTGCGCGCCTGAGAGGGCAGGCTGTTTGTCACCCTGCTGAAGGGCGAGTGCCTCCGCCGTGGTCTGCTCTCTGACAGGGACCCTTCTGCCCAAGCTTTGCTTAACCTTGTTGGCCTAGATGACCTCTAAAGGTCCCTCCCAGCCCAAACGGTTCTATGATTCCATGAACCTCACCTCCTCAGGAGCCGGGATGCAGATGCATTTCTTTTTGTTCTGCTCGTAGGCATCAATGGGATCACCCCAGAGATGACGGCTCCAACAGGGCCCTTCCGAAACGTTGGCTTATCCAAGGCTGCCCAGACTCATCGGCTGAGGAAGCTCCGTACCCCGTCCAAGTGTCGGGAGTGCAACAGCTACGTTTACTTCCAGGGAGCGGAATGCGAGGAGGTAAAGTTGGGAGAAGTGGGAAGAGAGCTCGGTGGGTGGAAGGGACGGAGGGTATGTCCCGTGAACGGGGTGACCTCAGCTCTCCCTGCGTACGGTCCTGTGATTCACTCTGTCCCAGACGAGAGCCACGGGCTCTGCAGCAGCGTATCGCCGGGCAGCTTTTCCCTCGGGTGCCACAGGTTTGCTGTAGAAACCCAGCCAGGAGCTCTGACACACGCGTGGTCAAACCGTGGGTGTCACCACGGCCGGGAGGTCCAAGTTCCCTGCGGAAGCAGAGGTGCCGGCATGAACTTTGGGGCAGGACCAGCTTAGCACAGCTCTAACCTGCATCTAGGAAGACATTCCTCCTTTGGGGAGGGGTCCATGTGCTTTGCATTGGTCCTGCGGTGTCTCCAAGAACGGCATTTTTCCCGTCTGCCATCCTGCTCAAGGAGCTCCTCCTTCTCTGAGCGGTGCCTGGTGTCTTGGTGGCCGCTCTCCCACCCGACCCACGGGGCTGTCTCCCACCTCCACGCGTTTCCCTGTGTTTTCCAGTGCTACCTGGCCTGCCACAAGAAGTGTCTGGAGACCTTGGCCATCCAGTGTGGGCACAAGAAACTCCAAGGGAAGCTGCAGCTTTTCGGGCAAGACTTCACAAAGGCTTCTCGGAGTAGCTCAGACGGCATCCCCTTCATCATCAAGAAGTGCATTTCTGAGATTGAGAAGCGGGCACTGAAAACCAAGGTGACGCACTCGCTCTTCCCTCTTCGTCGGCTCAGCTCAGCTGTCTTCCCTTGAAATGATCTTCTGCCTTGGCATGAAAACCAACAACAGACTCGTTTTTCAGATTACTGGGAGGCAGGGAGCCAGAAAGTCCCAGGTGGTAAACTTGGCCCTGATCTGACCTCGGAAACTCACTTCTCTTGCCTCCCTCTTTCCTACGAAACAGGAATGACGGCAACGTCGGAGCTGGAAGGGAATGTCCCAGGACGACTTCTGAGAGGGATTTCCAACCCCAGAAGGAGAGGATGGGAGCGAGGAGCTCACTGTCTCGTGCAAACGTCTCTCCTCAATTCAACTCCACTTTTCTCTCGTTTACAGGGCATCTACCGAGTTAACGGCGTCAAGACCCGCGTGGAGAAGCTTTGCCAGGCATTTGAGAACGGGAAAGAGCTGGTGGAGCTGTCCCAGGCCTCCCCTCACGATATCAGCAATGTCTTGAAGCTCTACCTGAGACAGGTGAGGTGCTGGCGATACCTTCTGCCGGGGGGGAGGCGGACAGAGGAGCTTACTTCCCAAAAACGAACCTGCCTTCACCGAGTCGTCCTTGGCAAGAGTAACTCCGCACAAAGGGGGCTTAGTGACTGTGTGAGCGTGGGGGGCGAGGGGGGTCCCTCCCAGCCGGGAGTGGAGCAG